>NC_061115.1:139506151-139777050 GCF_002878395.1 Capsicum annuum | reverse complement strand
CAAAATTTCTATAAAAATTTACCTTATTAATGTACATTAATAAGGTATAAAATATAGTTGCAATTTCATTAGTCAAGAATATGTTGCATGTAAGAAAAAAGGAAGGGGGTGGGGGGTGGGAGGGATATGTTGCATGTCAAAATTTTATCAGTTGTTACCCGAGATATAATGTAGATTAAACAAAATAAAAATTTTATAATATTACTATCTTAATAATCAAATAGTCATGATGGTCAAGAATGTAAACTTCCAACGAACTGAATATATATATTTTTTTTACTAAAGTGACACATTTCACTATTTTAATTTTTTTAAAAATGAATAGTGTTTGAGAAATAAAACAACAAGTGAATATCTAGAATAATTGGAATGAATTATTTAATTCTGAGCTTGGCATGTGTTCTTCAATTAAAGTTAAAGGCACATATGTGCCAAAGTATAGTGAGGGGTATATTTAGATCGAAAGTATAACGAAAAGGATATATTTTGACTAAAATTATAATGAAAGGGTATATTTAAACTATTTATATTAATACAAGGATATATTTGATCTTTTTTTTGTATCGTTTTAAGTTTCTTTTTCCACCAAGCTATAACATTATTATTTATTTTTATTTCTAACTAAAACGTCACAGTCATACGAAAATGTTGAATTTTGATTTAATAAGACACGATTGTTATTATATAGAGAGTTAGATTAGCAACCTTTCTAAAAGCAACATGTAGAAGAATGAAAAGATGATAATGAATTGTCTAATCCAACGATAATGAATTGTCTAATCCAACATACAGATAAAATTCAAGACCAATTCATGAAAGGTGAAATCGTTGTGTAGAAGGATCATTACTACTTATAGCCTTTTTATGAGACTAAAGAAAATGTTGGGTTTGAAATCGAGAGGCATCATGAGGAAGCTATTAGTTGAAAATTATAGAGATGATAAATCAGATGACAAAGAAAACAATACTAAAAACATAATATTATTATGTCTGATACACCTCCAACCGTGTGGTCGGGATCTATTAGCAGTTCTTCCACAAGGATATTTCTCATAGTTAGGCTAGGAGGTCTATATTGAGCGGTTTGAGTCTTATCTTGCTTATATTTGTGATGTTAGTGTGAAAAGTCCTTTGCTTGACTCTGTTTTTATAGTTTATGATTTTCTTGATGTCTTTTCTACCGACCTACCTGGATTTTCTCATGAGCGTGATATTGAGTTTATTATTGATCTTGAGGTACCCAACCTATTTATATGGAACCTTACTACATGGCTTCTACTAAGCTTAAGAAGTTAAATTCTCAACTTTAAGATCTTCTGGATAAGGGTTTCATTAGGTCGAGTGTGTCACTTTGGGGTGCTCATGTCTTGTTCATAAAGAAAAAGAATGGTTTCTTTTGTATGTGCAGCATTGACAGGCTGCTGGATAAGGTGATAGTGAAGAATAGGTATCCTATACCTAGTATTGATGACTTGTTTAACCAGCTTTAAGGAGTGAGGTATTCTGTAAGATTGACTTGAGATATAGTTACCATCAGTTGAGGATTCAAACTGAGGACAACCTTTAGGACTCACTTTGTCCATTATAAGTTCTTGGTAATGTCTTTTGGGTTGACCAATACCCCAGCTACATTCATGGATTTGATGAATCGTGTGTTTTGATCTTTTTTGTACACCATCGTAATTGTATTCATCGATGGAATTCTTGTGTATTCTAGGAGTATAGATGAGGATAAGAAATATTTTAGGATTGTACTCCAGACTTTGAGAGATCATAGGCTTTTTGACAAATTTGCAAAGTGCAAGTTCTGTCTTGAGAATGTTACATTATGAGGACATGTGGTGTCTAAGGATTAAATTATAGTGTATCCAATAAATATTAAGGCTATTTGAGATTAGGCCATACCTGCATCTCCGTATGAGGTTTGTAGCTTTATAGGTGTGGCAAGTTACTATATGAGGTTTGTTGAGGGTTTTGCTTCTATTGCAACACCGATGACTACAGTGATCATAAATGAGGCTCCTTTTAAAAAATCCGAGGAGTGTGAGTAGAGCTTTCAAAAGATCAATAATTTTTTCACTTTATCTCCTCTATTGACTTTTCCTAATGAGGGAAAAGGGGTTTGTAATATATTGTGATGCTTCCCATATTGGTTTGGGTTGTGTTTTTATGTAGTAAGTCCAAATAATTTCTTTGCATCAAGGAAGATGAAGATGTATTAGTACAAGTACCTCACTCATGATTTGGAGTTGCAGATAATATTTTGTATGCTTAAGTTATAAAGATAACCTCTATATGGTGTTTATTATGTGATCTACATTAATCACCAAAGTCATCATCACCTTATGGCTTAGAGAGAGATTAATTTCAAATAGGACATGTGGATGAAGTTGTTGAAGGATTAT
Organism: Capsicum annuum; assembly: GCF_002878395.1. NCBI lineage: Eukaryota > Viridiplantae > Streptophyta > Magnoliopsida > Solanales > Solanaceae > Capsicum > Capsicum annuum. The sequence continues at coordinate 139,774,645 of NC_061115.1, read as the reverse complement.
AACCTCTTTATTCTATACCATCCAAGCAATGCAAATACGGTAATAGATTTCTTGAGTTGAAAGGTGGTGAGTATAGGTAGTTTAGCTTCTATTTAAATTTTTAACAAGTCATCGGTATGGGACATTTAGTCCTTATCCAACTTGATGGTGAGACTTGATATTTTAAACTCTAGGAGGATTAGTTCTAGTGTTGAGATTAGGTATACCTTATTTGTGCAGATTCAGAGTCATTAGTGTGAGGATAAGGGACTTTGTGTCATCCATGATTAGGCGCTGAGGGCTGAGCCCAAGAGTTTGCCATGGATTCTGCGGGTATTCTGAGATATGATGGTTGTATTTGTACTTTGAGGGTTGCAGACTTAATTCAGTTGATATTGTATAAGGCTCACATCTCTAGATATACTATTCATCCTCGGACAGCTAAGATATATAGGAATTTATGGTAGCACTACTGGTGGAGTAGCATAAAGAAAGATATAGAGACTTTATAGCTCATTGCCTATGTTGTTAGCAGGTGAAGGTTGAGTCTCAAAGTCCTGGTGGCCTAATTAAGAGATTACACATTCCTGAGTAAAAGTGGTAGTAGACTGCTATAGACTTTATTAGTGGTGTGGGTCACACCTCTTGTGGTTCTGATGATATTTAGGTCATTATAGATCAATTGACCAAATCAGCAAATTTTTTTCCTATTTAGATGTCCTTCAGTACCAACAGGTCGCTCGTATATATGTACATGAGATAGTTCACCTATATGGATTACCCATATCTATTATTTTCAAAAGGGGCTTGATATTTACTTCTAGCTTCTAGATGACTTTTTAGGAGGATTTAGGTACTCAAGAGATCTAAGCACTTCTTTACACCCTTAGATCGATGAGCAGTCGAAGTGGTCTATTTAGATTCTCGAGAATATGCTTGGAGACTTTTTTTATAGACTTTGGTGTTTAGTGGGAGTAGCACTTAGAATAGATGGAGTTCGCCTATAATAATATCAACCATTCGAGTATTGAGATGGCACCATTTGAGGCACTATAGGGTAGGCATTGTTGATCTCTAAGAGGGTGGTTGGATACCTCTGATGTTAGGCCCCTTGGTACTTACTTACTTCAGGAGTCGTTGGACAGTGTTTGGGTGATTTAGAAATAGTTGAAGACATCTTAGAGTAGGTAGAAGGCTTATACAGACTGTAGACTTCATGCCTTAAGGTTTTGAGTTGGAGACCAAGTGTTCCTTTGGGTGTTGCCCATGATCTGTGTAATGAGTTTCAGGAGGAAGGCCAAGCTCAATCCCATATATATTGGGCCTTTTAAGATACCTTGGATATTTGAAGAGGTAGCTTATGAGTTGGACTTAACCTTAGATTTTTTTCGTTACTCATCCATTTTTTCATGTTTTTATACCGTGGCATTATAATCCTGATGATTCACATGTACTCGGTGTGAATCGATATTGTTGGATGAGAGATTAACCTTTATGAAGCAATTTTTATATTAACCAGAGATGTCTAGTAGTTGAGCTCTAGGGTGTTTCCAATAGTTAAGGTTTAGTAGAGACACCACCTAGTAGAGGATGCTACTTGGGAGATGAGAGTGAGGTACGATACCTGTATCCCTACCTATTTGATCCTTAAGGTACATCCTAACCCTTTTCTTTCACAGAAGAAAGTCCTTTTAGTAGTGGATATTGTAATGACCCTCTAGGTCTTTTTCTACATTCCACACTTTTTTTGATATTTAGAGCTTTTTTATAGCTGCACAAGTCATTTATGAGTTACTGGAGTTGACAATACAATTATTGGGCATTTTATTTGGTTTGTAGAGCTAATTCCCTATTTTGAAGCTCCGCTGTTATAGATCGGCTGTAAGACATAAATATTAGGTTAATGAACTAGTATGCCAATTCTGACAGTTTCATTAACTCTAGAATGTTGATTTTAGCCTAGGGGGTTGTTGGTTCTGATACCAAGGCTTCTAGACTCATTTCGAACTATGGGATCGATTTTGGTAAAAGTGACCCTTAGGCATGCAGTCCACATTTCCTTGAAATGACTCTGGGTGAAAACTTCAATGTTTTCATTGAGTGTAAAATATATAATTTGAAAGGGTATCATAATTTATTTATATTCATGGGATTTAAAATGAATCTTGAAGGGCCGATGAAAACTTGACAAAAAAATGATTTAGCCAGTAAAATGACTCATCTGGTGCTACAACTTAAGCAGACCTTTGGTCACTTAATAGGGGGTAACTTAAGTGGACAAAGGGTCTTTTTAGCAACCAACCCCTATTGATTTATAAGAGGATTGACCTCTTTAGAGGAAGTCGCTTGAGCTATGTGATTTCCACTAAAGCAGAGGTTAATTAGGTGCAAGAGTCGCTTAGAGACCATGTGCCACTTTAGCTGTGATTACTAACGTGATAAAGTCATTGCTTAAGGTAACTGTAGGGGGATTAAATTCTCCTTTTTACACAATTTTCTTCTATGTTCTCAAAGTCCACGGAGACATAAAAATTTAGAGAAGTTAGAAAATTAATAGATTTGTAATAACCCATAAAGGTATTTCCTTGATTTACATATATTTCTGGTATTTTGAGCCTTTCTACAGTGGCTATAGGTCTTTTAAAACTTTCCATAACTATCGATTTGATGATCGGACAGTTTGTTTGGATTTTAGGATAATTTCCCTGTTTTGTAGTTTCATTATTTAGGATTTGGTCTGAGACCAAAACCCCTAGTAGATGACATTGAATGAGAATTCTGACAGTGTTATCAACTCCAAAACATCTATTTTAGGCTAAGAGGATCCTTTTTTCAGGTCCTGAGGCTTTCAAACTCATTTTGGGCTATTTGGCAAATTATGCCCCATATTTAGTCAAAATGACGTTGGATTAAAGAATTGATGGTTCCATGGAGTCTGGAATGTCAAAGTATGTTAGGATATTTTGTTTGGGCATGCGAGGTTCAGAATGAATCCCAAACACTCGGTCTAAGTCCATTCCATGTTAGAAGAAAATATGGTGCATCAGGTCTGGTGTGAACGTGATCGCGATGGGTAAATTGCAATTGTGAAGGGTAAATCATAAAGGCTGAATGTGATTGTCTCTTTGTTTGCCTAAAATGTCATCACAAAGGATAAATCAAGATCGCGACTCCCTTGTCCAGTCTCTAGATGTCACGATAGCGACACTCGAGCACCTACAATAGGTATAAATACCCTTTTTCTACTCATTTTTGCCATTTTCTCATCGATTTCAATGTGAACTAAACCCTAGAAGTTGAGAGAACTTGGGATTGAAGTTGCAGATGATTTGAGGAGCTTGGTTAATGATTATTCTGTGATTTCCTTTCAAATGCATGGTAAAATTCCTTCGATTTCTTAATAAATTCTTAGAAATTAGGGCTTTGAATCCTTAAACTTTAAGGATTGATTTGAGAGCTGATTTTTGCTTTATTTGTTCTCAATTTTTTAACACAACTTCCTTGTCCTACGAGGGACCTTTTGATGGGTCCAATTTTAAATTCTATTTATGGGGCCTATGGTCCCGTTCTGACATGTTATATAGAAATATGGTTGTCATTTGACTCCTATTTATGCATAGATTACAATTTTGATAACATGAAGGCATTCGAGATCGTGGAATGAACACTGATATTTTATGGATAATTTAAGAATTTGTCGTTTGAATTTGAGGTTGACTTTTGTCTACTCTTCTTCACAAGATGATGTGTTTTATATATTACATGTGAATGTGAATATTAAAATTGATTATGGGTAGAAAATCGTGACTTAGTCTTGATTTTTGAAGTTTGGGGATTGGATGGGTGAATTGACCTATAAGGTGAAATACTTACTACACTTCTATAAACTTATTTCCTTTTTCTTAGCTGGGTATTATTGGTGGTTTATGGAAAACTTGTCATCGATAACTGCTATTATTACTAAGTTGACTCAGAAAAAGGTTAAGTTTTCTTAGTCAAATGCTTGTGAAGGGAGTTTTGAGAAGTTGAAGGATAAGTTTACTTTGGCTCCAATTCAGTTTTTGTCAAAAAGTAATGATTCGTTTGTGGTTTATTATAATGCATCTAGGGTAGGCTTTAGTTGTGTGCTGATGCAGCATGGGAAGGTGATTGCCTATGCTTCCATGCTGGTAAAGGTAAATGAGAGGAACTATCCTACTCATGATTTGGATCTCATGGCGGTTCTATTTTCTTTGAAATATGGTAGTATTTTTTGTATGGTGTGCATGTGGATATCTTTTATGATCATAAGAGTCACAGTATTGTTCACTAAGAAGAAGCTTAATCTCAAATAGAAGAGATGACTTGAACTTCTCAAGGATAATGATATGAGTCATCCCTACAACCAAAGTAAGGCTAACATGGTTGCTGATACTCTTAGTAAGTTATCCATAGAGAGTTTAGCTTATATGGAGGAAGGAAAATGGGAATTGGTAAAGGATATTCACCTCTTGGCTAATTTTGGAGTTTGACTCTTGGACTCCAAGGATGGTGGTCTGATGGTGCAAGAAATAGTTCGATTATCTCTTGGTACATAGATTAATGAGAAGCAAGTGCCAGATCCTATCTTGATAAAAATTAAGAGTGATGTTGGTGGGCAAAAAGAAATGGTGTTTGAGATCAATGATGATGGTACTTTATGGTACCAAGGGAAGTTATGTGTTCCTAATGTTAATGGTTTGCGACAAAGGATTTTTGCCAACACACACGAATTGCGCTATGTTGTTCATCCCGACTTAACTAGGATGTATCATGATCTCAAGGACCCTAAACCTTAAACCCTAATGAACCTGAACCCTAAACCTTGATGAACCCTAAACTCTAAACCCTAAACCCTAAACCCTGATAACCCTAAACCCTAAACCCTAAACCCTAAGTGCATGGTGTGTTAATAGGTTAAGGTTGGGCACATAAGGCCATGAGGATTGTATCAAGAAATTGATTTTCCCTAGCGAAAATCTGAAGTGATCAATATGGACTTTGTTACTGTTCTTCCTCAACATCAAAATTAATATGATTCAATTTGGGTCACCATGGATAAAATGACAAAGTGTGCCTACTTTTTACCTTTGCAAACTATATTCTCGATGAAGGATTATGAAAAGTTATATCTGTAGGAGATTGTAGAGCTGAATGGGTTGCCTGATTCAATTATTTTTTTATCAGGGAACACAGTTGACATCTCACTTCTAGAGATCATTTCACAAAGGGTTGGGGACTAAGGTTAGGCTAAGTAGTGCATTCCAACTGCAATGGATAGGAAAATAGAGATAACTATTCAGACATTGGAGGGTATGCTTTAGGCTTGTATGATTGATTATGGTGGCAATTGGGTTGAGCATCTACCTTTGGTGGAGTTTGGTTACAACAATTTCTATAATTCTATTATTGGTATGACCCATTTTGAGGCATTGTATGGTAGGAGGTATAGATCTCCTATTGGTTGGTTTTAGATTGGTGAAGCGGATATGTTTTATCCTAACTTAATTTACTAGGCTATAGAAAAGGTGAAGGTGATTCAAGAGACGCTTAAGGCAACCCAAAGTCGCAAAAAGTCCTATGCAGCTGTTAAGCATATAGACTTGGAGTTTAAGGTTAGGGATAAAGTTTTCCTTAAGGTATTTGCCATGAAGGGAGTAGTGCAGTTCGGTAAGAAGGGGAAGCTCAATCCCCAGTATCTTGGGCCGTATGAGGTTTTACGGCAAATTGGTAATGTTTCTTAAGAGTAGAAGTTGCCTACTAGCTTGAGCTTGGGTCATTCGGTCTTTCATGTATCCATGTTCAGGAAATGCATTCATAATCCATCTTCGGTTGTTCCCTGGGAAGGATTTGGTATGATGGATTCTTTATCTTATGAAGAAATCTTAGTTGAGATCTTATATAAGCAGGTTCGACGGTTGAGGAGTAAGGAAGGGATACAGAGTGAGCTCCTGACATTTGGAATAGTACTTTCCTCCCTTTAATGTACTAGACTAGTCTCTATTTTGTATTATAAGATGAGTTGTATAGTGTAATTCCCTTGGTACTTTATTTTGTATAGTTATTATACTAGAAGCTCATGTTGATTTTAGTAGGTTTTGAGATTATCTTATGTATGTTAGTCTTTTAGTACATATATTCTGGATTCTCTCTTTCATTCTCTTGGTAGTTCATTACTAGTTGTTCCGAACTACAAGATTTAGTTGCCTATTAGTGGATTATAGTTGGTGCCATTATGACCTGACAAATTGGGTTTGACTAATTGGTATCAAGGCCTAAACTGATGTATTGGTACAAGAGCTAAGTGTTTAGTAGAGTCCTATAGATCGGTGTAGAGACGCCCATAACTTATCTTTAGGAAGCTAGAGGGCATTCTTAGAAAATTAATTTCTTTAACCCTTGTTATGTGTCCATATTGATATGAAACTCAAACACGTTCTTTGACTCTATTCTACCCTAAATGGATGATACAAGATTATCAATAGATGAGGATGGGACTTCAACACGCATTTTTAAAGTTTTAAAGCAACATCAAACTCGAGAGTCAGGGATGGATGTCAAAGATCTTCAGCGTCCGCCAGAGGATTTAGGGCTAGCTCAGGCTCTAGTAGAGCTTGTGGTTACTTCATCTCATAGAGGTTCAACATTGGAGATCCCAAGTCTTTATTGTATATCCCTCCCGATGAGGGTTAAGAGTCGATTTATCAAGTAAGTTCTCATGCTAGATTTGATTTGTTGGTATTCATCGGGGTTCTTTATAAGTTTTTGAGTATGATATTAGATTTCTTGAGTGGGATAGGCATATTCCTATGCTATATACTTCTGAGCCAGACATGGTGTGTGGATTTATTAGAGGGCTAGCACTACTACTCTTTTTGGCATTAGAGCACTTGATAGTTATTCGATCTTCCTTATCTTTTGTTGTCGATCATGTGTGGGCGATGGAGAGAGCATGTATTTAGACTTATAGAGATGATGGTAAAGGCCATGTCATTAGTTTAGTGCTATTGGTATTTTATTTGAGAGTGAGGATCCTTCCAGTAGAGGTCAGCTTTAATTACGGCCTATCGACCCTATGTGGGTTGTGTCTCAAACTATAGGTGGCTGTAAGATTAATCATGGTGGTCATAGTAGGAAGAGTTCCCATCGTACATTCCATAGTTTTTTCTATGGGTCTCAAGTCATGGTAGCCATCTTTAATTAGAAGGGAAAACATCTTGAAGTATTACAGGAGCTTGTTTTTTAGTGTGGTGAGATGGGATATTAGTTCAGAGAGTGCCATAGACGTGAATCAATTGATAAAATAGAGTTATCACGTATTCCCTGCCAGCCTAGAGTTCTTGAGGATGGATATGACTGTGGAAAGGATGATCATGGTAGTAGAGAGTGCTCTTAATGTTAGTTGGCCAGCCATTTGGGCTCAATTCGTGTCTTTCACCAGGTTAGGACTTCAAGCGTTTGCTACGATTGTAAAAAGTTTTGTCACTAGTCTAGAGAGATTCCTCAGTGTGGGATTACTAGTTATTTAACTCCTTTAGATTAGCCTTGTGATGCTGTGGAACCTTCAGTAAGAGATAATGCGCTTGGAGCCTCAATTAATGATTTAGTTGGTCTGTTCGAGTTTGGATCCATTTAGATTTATCCTCCCTTAGACACATGAGGCATATGATTTCAGATTTCACCATGATAGGTGTGCTTTTATTTCCCATATTTATATTTTCATTTGTGTGTATTGGGGTTTTCATACCCATTAATCATTATATGCCTTGATGAGTTTATATTGGTTGTTGTATGCCTTTTTATTAAATTCATGATTTTATGACTACCCCCCAAAGATAATTTCTTTAGTAGTGGATGGAGTAAATGTGTATTGATATTTTCTCCCTATAGGTGTAGAATTTGGGTTCAAGTTTTATTTACCTTGGTATATTGGCCATATTATGGCCCTTGAGTGGTACTTGCTATTAATTTTAATTTTGGTACTGCCTACTCATTATATTGATGATTGTATTGTTGTTTTTATTTTTGTCATTGCTTCATATTATTGATCCTCGCTGGGCAGCTATTTAGACTAGTGTTATCTATTTAGAATTTCATTTCTTACGGTTCTTATTCATTGGCTTGGGCAGCTATAGCCTGATTGGATGATTTTTTTATATAAAGATGGGAGGTTGATGGTTCTCCTATTTTACTTGATATGCTAGAATGATTGTGTAGTGGACTATGACACTGAATGTATGTTGACCTTTTGTGGTTCTATTATAATTCTTGAGTTGGCAATTTAGTTATATTGCCCATTCTTAAGTTTGAGATTCTTGGACTTGCCTTCTTTATTATGAAGTCATTAATTTTTGCTATCCTTCTCTATGTAGACTTTTGAGATTGACCAATTTTGGATCCGTTCTTCGCTCATGGCTATATTATCGCCCGATAGTGGTTTTAATATTGATATCGAGATGTCCTGGATTCATCTCTTAGATTAGTTGGATTCATCTCCTTGTGATGGTTTGCTCTTAGTACTAGTGTGGAGATTGGATTCTCCTTTCTTGTCATGATCTAGTTCTTGTCTAAGGTAGAGTTAGAGAGTTAGAAGTAGGTGGTCTATCTTATGACCGTTTCTTGAGTTGTTGGTTTATTTTTTGGTAGTGGTCTTGACCTTAATATAGGTGTCAGTAATCTTCCTTGGTAAGGTGACTCATGGTTTGTTTGAGTTACGATTGTCCTACTAGGGTGGATTCAGAAAATCCCCATTTCAGAATTTGTTTGGTGTATTAAGACTAGGGAGTGCTTCTCTTTCGTTAAATGTGCCTATGGCTATTCTTTGCTGAGATGGAGCATTGGATTGATTAGTTTTTGGCTAAAGTTTTATTTCTTTAGGTTGCTAAAGTTCTTACTATTACTAGTTTGGTTTGCATCCTTGGGAGTTCTTGAGCATCGTTTGGTGGCCCATGCCCTTCAGCAGATATGGAATTGATTCCTTGTGATTTTAGTCAGTGATTTATCTTGTGATTTTGTCCTCTAGTTATGTTTTAATTTTGTCTCAACATAATTTAGTATTGATGTGTCTAATTAGGACGGTCAAGTTGAATTGAGTATTTTACATTTGCGTAGACTTGTTGGCTCAGTTTGGGTTTTGGCACCATATGTAACACCCCGATTCGCTGAACCGGAATGCTACACGGTGCTCATAACCCCAAGGGACCACAAGCTAACACATGACTGATATCTGTACCTGTATACTACAAATCATGATATAATAATGCGGAATACATAGAACTGTAAGGCCATAAGGTTCAACTGAATACAATCATGTGGGTGAAAATACCCAAAACAACTCAATCTGAACGTAAATCTGAACATAAATCTAAAAGCCTCTAAACTATCTGAATAAGGAGTTGAAGGAACATGTCTCCAACTAACTCCGTAAAACTGAACTGAAGAAATAAATAAATGAATCAAATCATATTGTCCTCGAATCCACGAGGACTCACTGTGTCTCTACGACTGGAATGCTACCGCTACTGCTGGACTGGACCTCGTGTCTCGGAACCTATGGTGTAACATGAAAAGAAAACACCATAGCAGAAATGCGTCAGTACAACTGGAGTACTGAGTATACGAGGAAGGTAGGCAGAACATAAAGGATTTCATGCATGAACAATAGTGACTGACTAATATGAACGTGGGAGTGCAAACACACATATATAAAAACTGGGACCGTGAATACGTGATAGCATGACCTGTAAGCTAATACATGGTTTACTAATAACTGTCATGACTGATACTGAAACTGATAACATGGACGGCTGTATCTGACAGTCCTGTATATATTGAAATCTGAAGAACGCCCTAAGTTCTTTTACTGAGACTAATATTGAAACTGTGCGAAGTAGTGTTTAATCGACATGCCCCATGTATGCCGTTAGGGATAAGCTGGGGTCCAATCTCTGCCCCGACTGGAGGGGTGTCAATACCGTGCCAAATGTAAGGATAGCCTGTGAGTGACCCTTATCTGGCGGGTACTCAATGAGAACGGTGGGAACCCTAAACTGGCGGGTTAGGCCACCTCATCAACCCTAATCTGACGGGTTAAGATATCTTAACCTACGCTGGCTACGTAGTTCTAGAACACAAGGATGACTACTAAGAATCACACCTTGAATTGGTGGGTGAGTTCCCATCCTTGGGTTCACTCGGTGCTAACCTCTACTCCCATCTGGAGGGACTGGACATGAATAATTGACTATGCATGACTTAATCTTACTGAATTTCGTTGACTGGCGGAATGTTACTGATATCTGACAACTGACTAAGATCATGAGCTTTTCCTGAGTCACTTGACTGACTGAAGTCTATGGAATCATAGCTTGAGTTCGTATATCATGAAACATGACATGGCTCTAGGCACACAACTATAGTTTTTGCGTACAAGTACCCCCCGGATTCGATGGAAGGAAACTGACACACATGAATGACTTGATCATAAGAGTAGAGTCCATAATTTATAATATCATAAGTAGGGATCTCATACTAAGCATAGTTATCAACAATGTATAGCATGGAAAGGATTTCATATCACATGGAAGTATTTACACAATCTTAATATCATGTTCATTGCATAATCAGGTTGGCAACACATACCAATAGCATGGATGTTCATGTGGATTGCATGGTTATCCTACATCTTGTTCATAAGTAGGATTTGCAAGTAAACATAGTATAATCTCATAAGAATAGTTCATGAGTATTCCAACAACATTTACAAGGCACATTATCAACATAGAAGTCATTGGAACGTAAGGGCATATCATGAATCCTTCACTTAGTCATAATTTAGCTATATTGCATGATTTCTAGTTTCTTAGGCATTTTATCAAACACCTTACATGCACATCTTAAGCATAGGTGAAATAATCAAATTATACATCATGAACAACCAAATTTACATGTTTCCAACTCATATGATATCATGAAATTCAAAAAAACATATAAAAATTCCATCTTGGGAATCACCCAATATCAACAACACGATCATCAATACCCAACAATATAGAAATCATACTTTATAATGAAAAAGAGGGTTTTTGAGCTTTATGGATAAAAGAGATCCATAAATCAACTCACGCATACCTTAGAAGGAAGATTCTTGATGATTGATGGAGGAATTTCCTTGAGATCGGATCTTCAAGCTTAGTTATGCAACCCTATTTGTGTTTCTCTTTTAGTGATCTTGGATGATGAGCTTTGAGATGATAATAGGGTTGTAATATGTTTAGAAGCTATACATTTCATAGGGTTAAGTTTAGGGACGTGTAAGGAGTGTTAAAAGACTTAATTACCCTTAAAATAACTCAAAACAGAGTATTTTGGGCACCTCGAACTGACTTAGGCAGCGCCCAAGTGATTTCCTAATCTAGGTTAGGCGGCGCCTAACCAATCGCCTATGCTTACTGTCTCTCACGAAAATGGGCATAACGTTTTGCTCAGGTATTAGATTAAGGCAAAATTTGTATCGTTGGAAAGCTAATTTGATTCTATACAATTTGGTGGGTCTAAATAATCCAAAATACCACATTAAAATCGAGTTATACTCTTTCAAAGATGACCCTTGCAAAATCAAACACTAAAACTTGATGGATTCAAAAACTCTTAGCTTGTATTACCTTAAGTGACCCATATGAACATGCTTTATGCATCATAAGCTATCCTATCACTAGGATATTCATTGTAAGTCATGTACTCAAGTATGAATCATAGGATAGGAGATTTCATACGTAGAAATACTTATTCACTTCCTAGCTTAGAAACATGCGGGGTATTACACCATAGAGTAGAGATATGGAAGTTATGATAGATTTGGAGTATAAATGCCTACCAATATTTATTTTTGGATTTGGTATTTGAGGTCGAGCGATTCAGCCTTGATGTTGAGATTTAATCTTGGAGCAGTAAAGCTTGAGTGCATCCTTCATTTTATGTTTGTCTTAATACAAATTTCATCTATAGGCTGGTTAAGCCTACTCTATGGTTACCTATTTCGTCTTCTCAACTTTAGATGGACCATAACTGATATGTGTTCAAATGATATCCTAGGGACCCGACTTTGGTTCCATCAGCTTTGACCTTGACTCTTCAATTTTATTTAACGTTCTCTGACGATATTCTCAGCACGAGTAGTATACTTAAGTTTGATTCAGATTTGCTTCACTCTTTGTTGATGGTACATTCTGTAATAGATTGTTCAGTGGTAAGTAGTTTTTCCATGGACTCCTGGATTTTATTTTCAAGGATTATTTAGACTAGTATTGCATTGACTTAGATTGCAACCCTTAATTATCTATGTTCTGAGCCAATGTAGCTCTGTATGGGCTTATTCTTATATTTTTCATATACACTTTCAGTAGATCAATTTGGTTCTTTGAGTTTTCATTATGAGTTTGCACGGGCAGGGCTTAGGTAATTTTTCTCATTATTTGGTATGAATAGGAGGTGTGGAATGGTAAAGAAAGGTTATGTTTGGATTAGAGTTGATTGTATGACTCATACCTTAGTTTACTTTTAGCTTAGATAAGCCTTCATTGATTTTTTTAGGTATCGAGATGGTCTCCATGTGTTGTGGTTCAAATTTGTAAGCATCCATGTTCTTTGGTTTGGTTGGGGACCAGTTGGTAGTAGAGGTTGATTTTTAGCTATTTGGAAGTAAAGTGAGAGAGCTAGTTGAAAAAGGGATACCTACGGCAAAATTCCTTGGAAGTATTCTCTCTCCTTAGAGGTTATTTGGGAAGTGGTGCTCAGAGCATATGGGACCAAGATCTCATCCTTCCAAGCTTTTGAGATCTTTCTATCGATTGACTTTCATGGATGAAAGTCCTATTAGTAGTCGATATTGTAATGACCCACCAAGTCTTTTCATTGATTTGTATGCATTTTTGGTATTTCAAGCCTCTCTATAGTGGCTACAAGTCATTTATTACTTACCAAAATTATCGATTCGATGATTGGATAGTTCATTTTGATTTTTGTCTCATTTTTCTATTTTAGAGCTTTTGTTATTTAGGATTTGGTCTTAGACCAAAACTCCTAGTATAAAACTTTGGATGAGAATTTCGACAACGCCACCAGCTCCGCAATGTCGCGACATCTCAAATTTTGGGCCCTTGGAAAATTTCTAGATCTTTGACCACTCTACGTTGATAACGACTTGACCATATGAATCGTATGATGTCTTGATGGGTCATGTAACCCTAGTCGTAGGATACCTAATGAACTGTGGTTAGGTTTTCTGTCTTGGTTATGACTTAGTGGTGAAAAGTCATTAAGGGTGGTGATGAATCATTCAGACAAACCTTAGCAAAATTAGTAACTTAGTGGCTTGACTTTTCACTGAGTATGAGTGACTCACTAGGAGCCGTGAGGATAGGTTATGAATCGTGCATAACGTCATAGGCTATCCAATGTCTGACATATTTATGTACTATATTAGTCACAACTAGACCTTATGGGTCGTAAGGTCAGGTTACCAGTGGGATCATGGAGTCGTAAGGTGGACAGTGTTTGGATTTCCAACTAATTGTCTAGGATACGACTCAAGGGGATGAGTCATATGATGTGGTGACGAATTAATAGGTCGACTTGTAACCAAGGACGACTTTTTACAGTTTTAAGTTGGGGGAATTTTGGACATTTTGCACTTTAAGTATCTTTGATAACATGACTTAAAACCTCCTTTGAGACCCCATTAACACATCATTCCTAATAAAACACTTTAAAATTCTCTCTCAAACTTACTTTTAAAGCTAAGGCTAGGGTTTCAAAGAAAATGGCCATCTAGGGTTTTAAGAGTGCAATTTCTTCCAAATTTCTTGGTATTTCAGGCATTTCAACCCTCTCTCATTGTTATTTTACTTAAAGCACATGTTTTAATGTATGACTTTCATGGTATTGTTATGATTTTGAAATAAAGGTTGGGGATTTTGAATGCTTATCGTTGAATAATGTTTTCCCTGGGTTTATTTATGGTTTTCTATGTTTTATATATGGTTTTGAATGTGTGGGTGCATGGTATGGTGGTAGAATTTTATAATGGTAACTTTCTATAAACTTGTGACTTTTGAAGTGGTTATGACCCCATCCCTGTATTGTAAAATTAGTTAGTATTTATGAGGAAGGTGGGAATTTGAATAAGGGGTACAATGGAATCTCCAAAGTATTTTGTTTGACTTATTTCTTGAAAGTAATGCATGGTATAATTGGTTAAATGGTTTTGAAAACCTTTTGGGGTACAGGGAAGACCCTAATGATTATACAAGGAAAACTACTATATTTAGTTTTGATGACGAGTAGCTAACAGCAAGGGACTAGGTCCCTGGATGTGAAGGTACAATACAACTGGCACGTGTTATCTGCGTAGTTTTGTCCTTTTGTGTTAAAAACTTACAGGTGCTATTTTTTACTGAATAGGACAGCCTGTTCAATAATCTTTCAGCCCTAATCATCATCGAGCTGTAAAAGAAAAACGAGGCTTCATTATTAAATGAGGTTTTTGCGCAAATCTAAAGAGTGAAGAGAAGCGGTAAAAACTCTATTTCAAGATTACTAAAGCATTGCTCATGTTCTTATCTTTGTAGTATGCTTAAATAATGAGTGAGTGAGGATTCTTAAGTTTTGATTTATTAATACAAATACTTAAGCTATAAGAGTAGTGTTTTCGGTTTATTGAGAGAGGTGCTTCGGTAGAGTTTCCTAAGATTATGAGGCTGATTAGAGCTAGTCAATTAAGAGGGTCCTTGGTTTAGTTACAAGATGAGCTTGTAGTGGAGTTACTATAAGAGAAAGGAGCCTAGTGTTAGTCTGACATCTAGACTGTAATCAGGTGGTTGATTAAATTGGATTTCTTTTGTGCGTGTGTGGGCAAGTCAAGGTTTTTCCCTTCCTGGGTTTCCATATAAAATTTTGTGTTTTTACTCTTCCTACACTCCTTCTTGTTTTCCTGTGCTTTACTATTTGTTTGCTTGTGATCGATTCTGAGGGACCTGGTCCCTCACTTTGTGGTGAAACCCCGAAGGGTTTCAACAATTGGTATCAGAGCAAGGTCATTCTAAATGGTTCACACCTATAACGTCTTAGCTAGCATGACTGCTCCACTTAATCTAGAAGAAGGGCAATCTACCCCTAGACCACCAAGATTCAATGGTCAGTATTATAGGTGGTGGAAAACTGGGATGTTTGACTTTATTATGGATGAATATAGTGAAATTATGGACATAATTATCGATGGTCCTCATGTTCCAATTAATGAATTCAAATAAGGAGAAATAACAAGAATGTTATTAAAAAGCAGGAGACAATATGAAGATGAAGATAAAAGGATGGTTGAGAAAAACTACAAGGACAAGAAATTGCTAGTCTGTGGTATAGGGCCTGATGAATATAATAGGATCTCAGCCTGTGAAAATGCCAAAGAGATCAGAGATTGCTTTAGAACTATACATAAAGGTTCTACTTATGTGAATGATTCTAAAGTACACATGTTGACTACTCAATATGAAACCCTCACCATGAAGGAAGGACAACCAATCCAAGAAATACATACAAGATTCACTTTTATCACTAATGAGCTTCACTGCCTAGGAGAAGTGATTCTATTATATAAGAAAGTGAGAAAAATTCTTGGTGTTCCTTATTAGTACTGAAAAAGAAAAGTAGATGCCATAACTGAAGAAAGAAACCTGAAGACCCTCACCATAGATGAACTAATTGGAAATTTAAAAACTCATGACCTCAAGTAGCTGGAAGGGTTGGAGAAGAAGTAAATAAAAAGAGAAAAATCCTTGGCATTGAAAGCTTCTAAATATGATCCAGTTGATGATGAAGAAATTGATGTTTCCTAATTGGAAAATAAGATTTTCTGAGTCATGAAGATGTGTGATCAGTTTTAAAAAAGGAAACAACAAGAAAAAAGGGAAGTTGTATTGAGGTATGTCACAAATATGGAAGTCTTGAGAATTTCATTAAGTATTGTCCATTGCAAAAAAATGGATACCGGGGGTATTTCAAAAGTGGCGATGGCAGTAAAAGAATAGGGACCAGGTCTCTTAAAATTCAAAAAGGATGACAGGAGTTGAGTATGCTGTAAAACAAGCTCTAGCAGCATGGGTAGACTCGTCTAGTAAGTCAAGTGATGATGAGAACACTAGAGATGTATCTATGCTAGCAGTGGAAAACATTCTAGTTATGTATGATTCCTTATTTTATTTAATGGCAAATACTGAAGATGGTGAATAAAATGAGGTAACACTTTCCGATCTTAAAGAAAACTTGGACAACTATTCTTCTAGAAAAATAAAAAAACCATGAAAATAGGTTAATTGACTCTATGTGTGAAATAGCAGAGAAAAAATTTTCTCTAGAGAAAAAGTGGAAAGTCAAGAGCATGAGATAATTTCTCTAACTTTCCAAATATCTAAAATTGGAGAGTCGGTTACTAAGTAAAAATCTGAAAATCCAAATTTAGCAAGTCAACAAGAGAAAAGGGATGATGCTTGTGAAAAAGAAAAGAAAAATTCTCTATAAGAAAAAATAGAAGATCCGGAGCTTGAGTTGATATCCTTGACTCTCCATATATCCAAAATTGAGACACAGGGTGATAAGCTAAAACTTGAAAAATCTAAGTTTGGTAAGTCAATTGGAGAAATTAGATGTTTCTGAGTGTAAAGAGAAGAAAGATGCCCCAAGGTTTCAGGTTGAGCTTGAAGAAAAAATGAAGGATACACAAAATCTTCTCATGATTGCAAATCAGAAAAATGAGGAGTTACCTGGTCCATCTAAGGAAAGAAATTAAAAAATCCCTACAATGGACTACATCTTCATGGAGCCTTTCTAACCTAACTTGTCAAGGTTCTAATAATGGGAAGGGCCTTTGTCATCAAAAAGGAATCCAAGTTCTTAGGTCTCAACGAAAGATTGCTCATGATGCTAAGAATAAGGTCCAGAAGCCTCTATGCACTCACTATAGAAGAGATGGACACCTGAAAGAAGATTCTCAAAGACGGCTCAGAGCAAGAATGATAAATATTAGATATGTCCACTAGGGTAGCACCTATCCCAAATGTTAGGATTGATCAAACTAACCTGACCTACTTATCAAGTGAATCAATGTCTCCTCACAAAATTGGCTACATTCAGGAGGTAAGTATCCTTGGTAAATTAGTAATTGTTGGGCTAACTCAGTATCATACCTCTATACGTATATGCCTATGGGAACAACTTTGGAGCGGGAAAATGTAACAAGAACAAAGTTGAAGATTCACACAAACTAGAGAGGGACCTAATCCTATATCTTAGGTTAGTATCTTGTATGTGCAATTTTTGTCTATTCTACCAAGAAAAAGTTGCATCCTACTAGTCGTTACGTCAGAAATAAAGTTGTCCTATTCTAAAAGGAAATGATTCACCTAAAATTTAAAATTGTTCATATCTTGTTCCCACATAAAACTATTTCTTATACTCATTATTCCTTAAATGTTATTGAACCCACTCCTTCTCGTATGAAAAAGGGAAAATCCAAAATTTCAAATAGCCGTTCTAAAAGAAAGACTTTTGTGATGGCTGAAGCTCTTCCATTTTAATGTCCGTCAAAGGATTCTAAGCTTAGCATTATGAATAATTCCTTCCAAAGCCGTCTTGAAAAACATTCTTATTTTCCTAGTTTTCCAAAGCTAACTCCTTCATGACTCAACTTGTTAATGAAAAATCTTTCCTGAATCTTCAAAACTGTTCTGATAAATTTGTGGTGGATAAAACCTGGGTAGCTAAAAACCTCATTTTGTTGTCAAAAGCCAAGGAAAAAGCATAGTTGATCACAAGAAAATTAATATCAGTAAAACATCAAGAATCTCTGAAAAATAGTCTGAAATTTATACGGAGAAATAGCTAACTCTTGAGGGACCTTGTCTTAACAAGAGAAAAGTAACTAAAAGAGAATCTGTGATCACTTACATTCGAAAAAAAAATGTGGAGAAAAGTAAGGTTGTATACAAGGAAGTTGTAATACCCCAAAAAATCCAAACCAATATTAGAGCCATGAACCAAGCTCATGCATAGTACATCATGGTTCTTTTATAGTTTTATTATTAAGTTAGATGTATATTAAGGCTTCAAATAACTCCCAGCTATCGGACGAATCAAAACATTCCTTACCGATTGAATTCTTGAGAAGGATATTGGTATAGTGAACTTCAAATGAGCATATCTATCATTATACTTGGAATTTTTGAGCTCATACATTATCAATAGATATATAATTGAATTATATTTCCAATGATACAAATTTTTCCTAAATCCAATATCGGAGCGAAGAGTTATTCTTATTTTACTCCAGCATGTCAGGCTGGAAAGAGTGTAACGACATTCGTGGTAGCTTACCACACTTATGACACCCTACCACGAAGGTCGTCAGCCTTAGGCAGAAACCAGCTCCTAAGTGATGAAATTCGTGGTATCTTACCACACTTGTGATGCCCGACCATGAAGGTCATCAGCCTTAGGCAGAAACCAACTCCTAAGTTATGACATTCGTGGTAGCTTACCACACTTGACGCCCTACCACGAAGGTCGTCATCCTTATGTAGAAACCAGATACTAAGTGATGACATTCGTGGTAGCTTACCACATTTGTAATGCACTATCATGAAGGTCGTCATCCCTATCCAGTATCCAGCATCTGTGTGACGACATTTTTGATGGCTTACCACATTTTTGATGCCTTGTCACAAATGTCATCAACTATTATTTTCAGCAACTGAGAATTTATTTCATAAGGGTATTTTAGTCTTTTACCTTCACTTCCCATGAATTATAAACCTCAAGAAACGTATTATCTTCCATTCTCTTTAGTTAAAACATCTCAAAAAGCTCTCTCATAAACTTTTAACCACAAGATTAGGGTTTTCTCTCAACATCATCTCCTCAGGAACAAGAGCATTCTTTCCCAAATGGGTTAAACCCTAGTCAAGAAAAAATCAAGGGTAAGCCTAAGGAATTCTTCAAGAACCTTGAGAAACATTAGATCTCTTTCAAGATCAAGCTTTAAGGTATGCATAGTGTTCATCTATAGATTCAGTTCGTACATAGAGCTCAAGAATCATGCTTTCAAATGTTATTTTGTAAACTTATTGTGGTGATATGAGCATGTACTTGTTGATGATTGTTTTTTAAGTTTCAAGAAGATATCTAAAGGTGTTTTCATGGAAGATATGTGGTTGTTAGTTGAAAAACATGAACTTTGGGTGGTTTGATATGATGCAAGTATGAAATCCACCTATGCCTTAAAGATTGCATGCAAGGTGTTTGATAAAATGCCTAGAATGCTCGAAATTCATAGTTACATGATTCCATGATATCTAAATAACAAGTCCATGTTAGCTATACACTTCAATATGGATTTCTATGCTATTTATGTGTTGTTATTATTATGGTATGAAGCATGTATGATAATAGAGATATGAATTATGTACATGAAATAAGTCCATGCTTTCCCCTACCATGTTTGCGATGTTGAATAAATACATGAAGTATAATATCCCCTACTTATGACAATGTGAATTGTGAACTCTAATCTTATGATCAGGTCAGTCATGTTGTGTCTGTTTCCTTCTATCGAGTCCTGGGGGTATTTATACCCGAAAATATAGCTGTGGGCCTAGAGCCATATTATGCTTCATGATATACAAAATCAAGCCATGATTCTGTAGAATTCAGTCAGTCATGTGACTCAGGAAAACTCAGTAATCTCAGTAGTTCAGTATTCTCAGTAATTTTAGTACTCAGTAACCTCAGTAATCTTAGTAGTTCAGTACTCTCAGTGATCTTAGTACTCGGTAATATCTATAACATCGGCATTTAAAGTCAATCTCAGTAACTTCAATACTCTCAACCAGTCCTCAGAACTCAGTATATTCTGTTAGTCATCGTAATCCAGTAAACTTAGTTTAGCTCTACAAAACAATACCACTAGTATCAATCTAGATAATTAGTATCAGTTCAGTTCATTTATTTAGTTTAGCCTAGTTATTTAGTTCAGTGTCTATTAGATGGGAGTAGGATTCAGCACCGAGTGATCCTAGGGATGGGGACTCACCCACTAGATTAGGACTGAGATCCGTAGAAGCAATCCCTAAGTTTTAGAACTATCTAGCCAGCATAGGTTGAGACATCACAGCCTGTTATATGAGGGTAGATGAGGTGGGTTAACCTGTTATATAAGGGTTTCTACCATTCTCACTAGAGTTACCTATTATGTGAGGGTTGCTTACATGTTGTCCTACCAGTGGTGTGGTATTGACACCCTTTCAGTCAAGGCAGAGATTGGACCCCAGTCAACTTAGCTTGGGGAATGCCGGTTAGATGAATACTTTCCATAGTTTCAGTTATAGATTTTTGTACTGTCAGCTACAGTCACTCAGTCTCAGTAAAAAACTTAGATGGTTCTTTAGATTTCAGTATATCAGGACTGTCAGATATAGTAGGGGACTCAGATAGTTTCATGAGATTCAGGACTTTCAGATACAATCACTCAAGTTATCATTATTACTAGTTTTCAGAACTTATACTATCAGAACTCAGTTTCAGGACTGTTAGACACAGTCATTTAGACTATTTCTTCATAATTCAAACTGTCAAAAATAGCCATTTATCTATTTAATATCTCAGTATCAGTAAACTCATGTTGTCAGTATTCAGAATCAGTAGTCAGTACCTGCACGAGTTCAGTTACAGTTAAGTATGCATGAATGTATTCTAACGTTCATAGTATTCAACATTGTTCATGAATATAACCCTTTGCATTTTGCCTACCTCACTCGTATACCCAATACATTTAAACGTACTAATGCATTTGGGCTATGATGTTTTCTCTTATGTTACACGATAGGTTCAGAGGCACAAGCTCCAGATCAGCAGTAGCATTCCAGTGTTCAGAGTTTGTAGTGAGTCCTTTTCATTCGAAGATGATATGGTTATTGCTATATTTACTATTCAGTTGCTAGATGGAGTTTGTTGGAGACATATTCCTTTAACTCCTTATTCAGTTCAGTCAGAGGCTTTCAGACTAGATGTCAGATTAGATATTCAGATCTCATTATTTTCAATATTTATAACTTGTTTTGGTATTGTCATACCTTTTTTAGACATTTTGTCATCACATGTTTATTCAGTTCGAATCTTATGGCCTTTTATGTTCATGTTTCTACATTTTATGATATATTATACAGTATACACGTATAGATATTAGTCAGGGGTTAGCTTGTGGTCCTTCGGAGTCATGAGCACCATGTAGCATTCCGGTTCAGAAAAATCGAGGTGTTACAAACTTGGTATCAGAGCCTAAGGTTCAATAGAGTCCTAGGAAGTCTGAAAGCCGTATCTAGTAGTGTCTTTTACATGTGTGTGTTGTGCACCACACTTATGTGCAGGAGGCTATGAGATATTTTAGGAATAGTTTCCCTTCTTTCATGTCTCAGATCGTGCTATAGCAAGGTTCTCTAAGGAACCTATGTAGTTTTACATCATGCTCCCCTTTTGTCGTCTTTACCTTACTTTTAAGGTAACAAAAATAGTGAAGCTTAAGTCCAAAAGATAGGGCTTTCTCAGACAGTATCCCATCAGTTAAGTTATGTTCCAAAGTTGTACGGATCTCATTCATGATCATGAGAACTCATTCTCAAACCCAAATTTAGACATGCCATCAGATCCCTTCTCAAAATCCTATAATAGCATGTGACCCAAAGTTAGAAGCATGAACCCAGGAGTTTAGCAGTAGACAAGTTGGGATACAATATCCAGATTGAATAGATTATGTATTCATGGTGATAGTTATGCAATAATTAATCAGTAGGCTTGAACAGTGTGAGTTAGAAAATTTAAGTTTAGTGACTTGAAATTAAGCATAATGGTGTGGATGTGATATTAGTAATATGAGAAGAAATAGGGGCAGATGATGTGTTAGTAAGGTGAGCATGTTTTTATCAGAGTGTAAAGTATGTGATGATAATTACATTTTAGTTCAGAGATTAGTTTAGTGTTCACAGACTAATGATGATGGCTTAAATCCAAGGGGGAGATGGTACATAAAGTACCCAAGTCAGGCTTTCAGATTCTAGTAGTAGTGCCAGTATGTACAAAAAAGCATTTAGGGAAGATGATTCCTGACCCATCCTTATCTCAGCATAAAGCTTCATACTTCAGTCTGTATAATACCTATGCATGCTTCATGTCTTAGATTCCATGGATATAGCTTATGTTCACACGTATTCCATAGAATTGTGTGTGCTTTCAGTTCCCAGTATAGGAAGTTCAGTTCTAGATCACTCAGTGTTACAAATCATGTTCCATGAACTCAAAAATTCAATACTCAGGTCATGTAGCTCATGACGCATGTACACATATCATGCTTTACAGTATACTCAATTTCCATGGCTCATGCTACGCCCCCACTGATTAGATAAATTTATACTATATCATGTATATACTCAGTTCAGACCTTTTTCATAAATCTATGATATTGATATTCTATTTCTCAAGTTTTAGTCATGTGTCAAATTCAGTCAGTAGTATCCATTCATGTTTCAGGTTCTCTTGATTTAACCCTTCAGCGAGCTCTCTTTATAAGAATAGTGTAGTGTTGAGAAATTCCTTAGATGGGAGAGAGTTAATGTTTCATGTTAAGAGCAGATTATTGCAGACATGTTTTATACGAGAGTGTAGATATGAAGATAGGCTTGAATATCCTATTAGTATGCAAGCAAGGAGCTAGCGAGGGTAGTACTTAGAAATTGGGAAAATTCAGAGTGTGAATGTATATTCAGATCCTTGACTCATGTCAGCCTTCATGGTGCAACTATCACAACTGAATTTCTATCTTAGTTACAGTTCAGTACTCAGTAATTAGTTTTCAGTCTTAGAATTAAGCACTTCAGTATCAGTTTAAACCTCAATTTCAGTATTTAGTTATCAGGACCCAGCATTTAGATCCAGTATAGATCCCCGTTACAGTCTTAAGTTATAGTGTCAGCTTTAGATCAGTATTTAGCTCAAAAATTCAGTTCAATTTTAGATTTGCTTGACCATAGCATATAGTTATCAACTACTCAGTTATAGGTATTTCAATACCTCAGTCTATAGAGTGTTTCTAAATCATGTAATACGCTTGGTCCTGCATTTTCAGACAATATGGCTTTCATGAAATCCATGATCATTTACCTCATGTTACTCAGTCAGTCCCTCCTCATATGCATAATACTCTATGGCCTCAGCCTATCTACTAAAATTAAGTGCAATTCATTCTTGCATACCCAACATTCAGTTACCAGTTACTCAGTTTATCAAATAAGTCAGTATATATATGCATTCGTGCATCATGCTTCAGTTTTAGATCTCAGATATTTAATCATGATTTTATACCTTGGTGCCTTGTACATCACCTCAACTGTCTTAATATCTCAGCAAAGCCAGTCCAACATCCTTCAAGGGACATTGTGTCCCAAGGGGGAGATATATTATATCCCCCAAACTTCCATGATTTAAATGTCGTTTTCTCTGATGAATCTATCTTAGAGGAAGTTCTAATTATGAGCTGACCCTCTAGGTTCAAAACTCAACAGTAATCCATGTACTCAATGGCTCAGTGTAGCCACGGTACAATACTCTGTCTATTTCATGCATTAGAGACTCAATTCAGTTCATGTATCATGTCCCAGACTCAATTATGTTTGTATGTCTCCGCTCATGCATATTGAGTAATCAATCTCAGACTCATCGGTATTTTTAGTTCAAGGTAACAACCTTCCTTGAAGTTTCTCATTCTTATGTTCTGATTTCTGTAACAAACTTGGTATTCAGTTCCATGCTTAGTTTTTAGTTCAAACTTGGTACCTTTACCATTACATGTTCAGTCACAAGTTCATAAGTCAGTTCAGTCATGTATTCACGCATCAGATATGCGTGGTCAGCTTATCAGTACTTTCAGTCATGCATTCATGAATCATGCCAGTCATATAATCATGCATCAGATATTCATGGCTTCAACATATCAGTTAAGCATTAGATAAGCATTCTTAGTTTGAGAAATTTAGTTTATCGGAACACTCAGTCCTACATTCATAAATCAGCTAACCATGCATCAGATATGAATGTATAGTATGATATGCTCAATTTTCAGTTATTTCATCCATGAAATCATAATCAGTCATTCATGCTATATATGTAGCATTTTATCTTTTCTCCCCTCTCAAGCAGTCATCATTCGAGGATGAATGTTTCCAAGAGGGAGATATTGTAATACCTCAAAAAATCCAAATCAATATTAGAGCCATGTACCAAGCTCCTGCATATTACATCATGGTTCCTTTATAGTTTTATGATTAAGTAAGATGTATATTAAGTCTTTAAATAACTCCCAGCTATCGGACGAATCAAAACATTCCTTACCGATTGAATTCTTGAGAAGAATATTGGTATAGTCAAATTCAAACGAGCATATATATTATTATACTTGTAATTTTTGAGCTCATGACCTACCAAAAGATATATAATTGAATTATCTTTCCAATAATACCAATTTTGCCTAAATCCGATATAGGAGCAAAGAGTTATTCCTATTTTACTCCAGCATGTCAGGGTGGAAATAGTGTGATGACATTCGTGGTAGCTTACCACACTTGTGACGCCCTACCACGAAGGTCATCAGCCTTAGGTAGAAACAAGCTCTTAAGTAATGGCATTCATGGTATGTTACCACACTTGTGATGCCCTACCACAAAGGTCGTCAGCCTTAGGCAGAAACCAGCTCCTAAGTGACGACATTCGTGCTAGCTTACCACACTTGTGACGCCCTACCATGAAGGTCGTCAGCCTTAGGCAGAAACCATCTACTAAGTGACGACATTCGTGGTAGCTTACCATATTTGTGATGCTCTATCACGAAGGTCTTCAGCCCTAGGCAGTATCCAGCTTCTATGTAACGATATTTTTTATGGCTTACCATATTTTTGATGCCTTGTCACAACTGTCGTCAGCTATTATTTTCAGCAACTAAGAATTTATTTCATAAGAGTATTTTGGTTTGTTCCCTTCACTCCCCACGACCTATAACCCTCAAGGAACGTATTATCTTCCATTTTCTTTAGTAAAAACATCTTAAAAAGCTCTCTCGTACACTTTCAACCACAAGATTAGGGTTTTCTCTCAAGATCATCTCCTTAGGAGCAAGAGCATTCTTTCCTAAAGGGGTAAAATCCTAGTCAAGAAAAAATCAAGGGCAAGCCTAAGGAATTCTTTAAGAACCTTCAGAAACATTAGATCTCTTTCAAGATCAAGCTTTAAGGTATGCGTAGTGTTCATCGATGGATTCAATTTGTTCATAGATCTCAAGAATCATGCTTTTAAATGTTATTTTGTAAAATTTTTATGGTGATATGAGCATGTACTTGTTGATGATTGTTTTTTAAGTTTCAAGATGATATCTAAAGCTATTTTCATGGAATATATGTGGTTGTTAGTTAAAAAACACGAACTTTTTTTTGTTTGATATGATGCAAGTATGAAATCCACCTATGCCTTAAAGAATGAATTCAAGGTGTTTGATAAAATGCCAAGGATGATAGAAATTCATATTTACATGATTCCATGATATCTAAATGACAAGTCCATGTTAGCTATACACTTCAATATGGATTTCCATGCTATTTATATGTTGTTATTGTTGTGGTATGAAGCATGTATGATAATGGAGATATGAATTATGTACATGAAATATATCCATGATTTCCCCTACCATGTTTGAGATGTTGAATAAATACATGAAGTATAATATCCCCTACTTATGACAATGTGAATTGTGGACTCCTATCTTATGAACAAGTTAGTAATGTCTATTTCCTTCCATCGAGTCCTGGGGGTGATCATACCCGAAAATATAGTTGTGTGTCAAGATCCATGTCATGTTTCACTATATACAAAATCAAGACATGATTCAGTAGAATTCAGTCAGTCATGTGACTCAGGAAAACTCAGTAATCTCAGTAGTTCAGTATTCTCAGTGATTTCAGTGCTTAGTAACCTCAGTAATCTTAGTAGTTCAGTAATCTCAGTGATCTCAGTACTAAGTAATATCTGTAACCTCGGTATTCAAAGTCAATCTCAATAACTTCAGTATTCTCAACAAGTCCATAGAACTCAGTACATTCCATCAGTCATTGAAATTCAGCACCGAGTGATCCTAGGGTTTAGGACTCACTCACTAGATTAGGACTGACATCCTTAGAAGCAATTCCTATGTTTTAGAACTATGTAGCCCACATAGGTTAAGACATCACAACCTGTTATATGAGGGTTGATGAGGTGGCTTAACCTATTATATGAGGGTTCCTATCATTCTCACTAGAGTTACCTGCTATATGAGGGTTGCATACATGTTGTCCTTACCAGTGGCGTGGTGTTGACACCCTTCTATTTCGGACAGAGATTGGACCCCAGTCAGCTTAGCTTGGGGTATATCAGTTAGATGAATACTTCCCACAGTTTCAGTTACAGATTTTAGGACTGTCAGCTACAGTCACCCAGTCTCAGTAAAGAACTCAAATAGTTCTTCAGATTTTAGTATATCAGGACTATCAGATACAGTCAACTTAGATACAGTACATGACTCAGACAGTTCCATTAGATTTAGGATTGTCAGATACAGTCACTCATGTTATCATTATTACTTGTTCTCAAAACTTATACTATCAGTACTCAGTTTCAGGACTGTTAGACACTGTCGATCAAACCAGTTCTTCACAGTTAGAACTATCAAAAATAGTTGTTCATCTATTCAATGTCTTAGTATCAGTACACTTATGTTGTCAGTATTCAGACTCAGTAGTCAGTACCTTTACGAGTTCAGTTACAGTTATGTATTCATGAATGTATTCTCACGTTCATATTAGTCAGCATTGTTCATACATATAACCCTTTGTATTTAGCTTACCTTACTCGTATACTCAGTACATTCAGACGTACTGATGCATTTGCGCTATGGTGTTTTTTCTTATGTTACACCATAGGTTTAGAGGTACGAGCTCCAGATCAGCAGTAGCATTCCAGAGTGCATAGTTTGCAGTGAGTCCTTCTCATTCGAGGATGATATAATTATTGCTACATTTACTATTCAATTGCTAGAGGGATTTAGTTGGAGACATGTTCCTTCAACTCCTTATTCAATTCAGTTAGAGGCTTTCAAACTAGATCTTAGATTAGATATTTAATTCTCATTATTTTTAGTATTTATGACTTGTTTTGATATTGTTATAATGACTTGTTTTGATATTGTTATACCTTTTTCAAATATTTTGTTATCAAATGTTTATTCAGTTCTAACCTCATGGCCTTTCATGTTCATGTTTCTATATTTTAAGATATATTATGTAGTATACAGGTACAGATATTAATCATGGGTTAGCTTATGGTCCTTCGGGGTCATGAGCACCGTGTAGCATTCTGGTTCCAAAAAATCAGGGTGTTACAGAAGTTAGAAACATGTGCTTAAAGAATCAAAAGGTGTTGACTAGAAGGATTTTTTATTCAAATGTGCTAATAGAACCTGGTATCGTGGAATTAGTGAAGATGGTTAAACATCAAGTTTGGATACATCTTATGAAAGGAGATATTCCCACTATTTTTGATGAGATGGTCAGGGAATTCAATTTCTCCTTGGAATTCTAAGAAGATGGGACGAGCCAAACTACACAAGTCCAAGGAAATTAAATAAACTTGAATCAGGAAACATCAGGAAGGATTTTTAAAGTTCTTATATATAGAGTGAGAACTGTCTCCAAGCAGTTGCCTTTAATAGAATTCTTAGCCAATGCAACCAAAATTAAAGGAAAATCTATAGTTGTAGTGAATAGGAAATCACTCAAGTGTGAGTTTCAATTGGTCTTTGACTTTGTGAACAAGGTAATTCTGCCTAGGTCACAAAAGAAATGCATTGGCTCATCCACTGATTTATACGTATTGGAATGCTTGAGTAGCTTTGAATTCATTAATCTATCTACATTTATGATGGAACACATTCATAAAGTGGTTCTTGGGAAGAATGAAAAGCATGGAATGCCTTATGTATTTTGGATGAACAAAGCACTTAATCATTATGGCATTGACTGTGATTTTGTAACCCAAGGTTTATGGTTCAAATGATTGACATGACAAAATTGGTGAAGACTAAATGTGTCAAACAATGTAGCATCTATCAATGGTAGCTCGGTGAAGAAATAGAGGAATCAAAGTTTAACTTAGCTGTTAAGGATGAATAAATAAATAAGCTCTAGGTGAAAATTCAACATTTCTTCAAAAGAAGCATATCTGACATTAAAATACTCATAACTGAGAATGTTAAGCTGAAGATAAGGGTGTCAATCTTAACTGATGAAGTCCTTATCTTAAATAGATAGATAAGGCATCTCGATAATAACCTGACCCTACTTCTTCAAAATCTTTTTCCCAGTTCTTCATCTGTTAATTTATCTTGATTCCTGTGACTTTTTCCCTAAGAAGATTTAATTTATGCACTACAATGATAATTTTCCTACTTATGAATGAATTGTTTCTTTGTGTGTTACATTTGTTCTCTTTAAATTGCAAAGTTATTCTTCATGTTAGTGTTTCCCCAGTGGCCATAAATTTACTAATTTTTTCATTTACTAATTTTTTCTTAATTTACTCTTGTTTTACCGTTCTCACTTTTCAATGATTTCAAAATAGGGAATATTGAGTTCATGTAGTAAGGACCACGTACCAGGTAATTAGTGTCTAGGTAATTTGAGATGCAGATTTAAGTTGATAGGAGGAAATAAGTGATGTGCTGAATGGATGAATGAATAAATAGATGAACGAAAGGAGTCATGTTGGCATGGGGAAATATGAAAATAAACTAAATGAAGGTTCATGATAATAAGGGAAAGCAATTACAGGTTTTACTATAAATGACAATAAGTGACCAGGTCCTTATGTTGTATGATGGAGCAACCAAGATGATAGGGGGAACATTAATATTTAGGTGATAATCACACTAATTATATATGATAAATGTGCATTGATGCTAAAAGTAGAATGGTTGGTTTATCATCATAAAAAAGTGGAAAATTGTTATTTGTAGTTTTTGTGATGAGTAGTTAACTATAAGGGACCAGGTCCCTGGATGTGCACGGTATAGTACAGGTGGCACACGTTATGTGTATAGTTTTGTCCTCTTATGTAATAAACTTCCAGGTTCTATTTTGTACTGATTAGGAAAGTTGGTCCAATCTTATTTCATCTCTAATAATCACCTAGCTATAAAATAAAAACTAGGATTTTTCATCAAATGAGGTTTTTGCACATATCTAAACAGTGAAAAGAGGAAGCAAAAACTCCATTTCAAGATTATACAAGATTTCTCATGTTCTTTTCTTTATAGTATGGTTAAAGAGTTAGAGAGTGAGTATTCTTAAGTGTTTTCATTTTGTTGAGAGAGGTCTACCTAAGCATGTGAGGCTGATTAGATTTCATCAATAAAGATAGTTCTTGGTAGAGTTACCAAGATGAGGTTATAGTAGAGTTACTATAAGCAAAAAGAGCCTAGAGTTAGGCTGAAATCTAGACTGTAATCAGGATGTTGATTATAGTGGATTTCACTGGTTTTTGTGAGGGCAAGTCATGGTTTTTCCCTTCCTGGGATTCCACGTAAAATCTTGTGTTTTTACTTTTCCTGCACTCTTTTTTCTTTTACTAAGCTTTATTATTTGGTTGCTTGTGGTTGATTTTAAGAGACCTGGTCCCTCACTATGTGGTGCAACACCCAAGGGTTTCAACAAAACCTTATGTGGTACACAGGAATCCCCCAAGTGATTTTAATAAAAAAGTCTGCAGGGTACATGGGAATTCCCTAAGTGTTGGCTACTGACAATTTTTGCAAGCTAAAGTGGGTATGATGATACCTATTAATAATGCCTTAATAATTAACTCCTAGAATTAATGGTTTAGTTATGTGCCAATAGTTTTAAATGCGTGATAATGGGGATTATTATATCTAGCCGTGAAGGTGTGACCATATGCTTGTGGGGTACATGGGAATCACCTAAGTCTATCCTTGTATATATGTATCATAGAGGACGAAAGGTACATGAGAATCCCCAGCCATTTATGATATCTCCTATTTGTACGGCTATACGCACTGGGGCATATTCGGGGGATAATAATAGACCCATTTATTCCATGGGCGGATTTATGACGATAAAGCTACATAATCTTTATTATGGTTTTAAATACATGCTAAACCTTGTTCCCTATCCTAGCATGATATATATAAAAATTTATGTATGTATGACATTACATATGGTTATCTAATTTGGTTTTGAATTAATGGTATTACTTTATCCTTATCCCTGGGTTACATGTTAGCATTCACTCCGCTAACCATCTTTGGGCACTGTATCCCTACGCGATGCAAAGACTGGCCATACTTTTACTCCTCCTTCTCAATGACTTGTGAATTTAGGGACAACTTTTGAGTTAGACTAAAGTCATGAACTTTCATACTTTAAAAGACCCTACTTTATTCTATGGACTTCTTCATATCATTTTTGTTTCTTTGAATTTGATTTTGGCTATGGTTGGGTCATGTCCTGTCAGGATATCTTTTTATTTTAGTTAAAGGATTTGCTAGACTACTATGGGCATATCCGTTGTCGGTATTACTGTTAGCATTAGTATTGGTATTGGTAATGGATGGTTAACTAGTTATGTCTTTTGATTTTGATTTTAGACTTATTATCTTGTCTTTAATTTAATATTATCTTATCTTCTCATATGCTCAGAATTTACCTGACATAGGTGTAGGGAAATTAACAGTTAGGTTGTGGGGGTGGTCTTCGGCCCTGGTTGGACCTGAGATACTTGACATAACTAGGCCTTAGTTTGGGTCATGTCAGATTGGTTTCAGAGCATTAGGCTCTTGGTAAATTATGTGTCCATAAAGATGTATAAAGAAAAGATTCTTTTAAGGGTATGTAGCGCGCCACACTCATAAGGGAAAGACTATGAGGCATTTATGAATATTTCTCTTTCTTGAATTCTGTTTTGAGTTGTATAGTCTAATGTCTTGGATCTATCTAATTCCTATGTTTTGTATTTTACATTATGCCTCTAAGAATATCTGATATCCGTGGGAACCCTTCCATCCTGATTGAGGACAATGAAAATAGAGCTTGTCCTACCTCAGGGGTTTAGACTAGTTCTAGGGCCACTGTCTATGATGGTCCTAATAGAACTCCATCGATTCCCCTTATACCTCCTGAGACAACTCAAGTTGACATGTCTAATGCTGAAATTCATTTGCTCACTCAGTTGGTAGCCTCTTAGATTGAGCATGCAGATTCTGTTACTCCATCATCTAAGGACACTAGAGTTGGCCAATTTATGAGGTTAAATCCTCCTGTGTTTATTTGTATGAAAGTTGAGGATGATCCTCAGGTCTTCATAGATGAAATAGAAAAGATTTTTGGGGTGATATATGTTATTAAGGTGGAAGGTGCAGAGTTTATTTCCTACCAATTGAAGGATGTAGGTCAATAGTGCTATGAAGAGTGGGAGAAACTCAGAGGTATGGATGTAGAGTCCTTTTTTTAGGAGGACTTTTCTATAGCTTTTCTTGATCACTTCTTTCCTTAAGAGCTGAGCGAAGCAAAGACAAAATAGTTTGTTAACATTAAGCAAGGAAAAATGTCAGTCAAGGAGTATGCCTTGAAGTTTTACCAATTATCCCGGTATGCTTTGGAGTTGGTTTCATCATGCTGGCTAGAATGATAAAGTTTTCTTTTGGGTTGTCCCGAGACTTGATTTTGGAGAGTAAGACTACCTTGTTAAACAAGGACATGGACATCTCCAGGATAGTTGTGTTTATGCAGCAAGTGGAGAAGAAAATAAAAAGTGGGTTGGCATTGAGTAAAAGCAAAGCAAGAAGTTTTGGCATTCATATCAAGTGAGAGGTTAATAGCATAGTGGCAGGGATAGTGAAAAGTGGTCCAAAAAGAATTGGGGGTGTTATGGGTCCTATTCAATAACTGGTGATCTCTACCCAAAGCTGTTTAGTGATAAATATTTTTAGGGTGGTGACAATTATAGGGAATAGAGTGCTCAACCTCAGGCTAGTAAGGCCTAATCAGCTCTATCATATCCTCTATATAGATTTTATGGTTGATTGCATTAGGGTTTTAATGATGAGGGAAAAGATAATTTCTTCAACTGTGGTCATCTACGGCACAGGCTTAAACGATCAAATAGCTAGGGTTGCTTCTGAGGCAAACAAAGTCAAGTTTCCTCTTTATCAATTTTGCCACAAAAGGGTGCACCATCTAGCTCCGATACTGGTTGGAGCTAACTCTATTCTCTCACTACCCATCTTGAGTCTAAGGCATTACCTGTTGTCATTACTAGTATGTTGAAACTCTTTTTCATGATGTGTACTAGTTACTTTACTCGGGGTCTAGTGTTTTTTATGTAACCCTATTTGTGGTTGCGCATTTTGGTTTTGATTTTGAGTGTATTTCAAACCCCGTTTTTTTCTACCTTGGTGGATGACACTGCGGTTACTAGGAGAGTCTATAGGGGTTCTGTTGTATCCATCAATGGTCAGGAGACTTTGGTGGATTTGTTTAATTAGACATGGTAGATTTTGATATCATATTAGGGATGGCATGGTTACACTCATGCTATGCTTATCTAGACTATCGGACCCACAAGGTCTTTATTAAATTCCCTAATGATCCAATGATTAAATGGACGGGTGGTTCTCTAGCACCCAAGGAAAGGTTCAAATCATATCTCATAGCTCAGAGATTAATATTCAAGAGGTTCTCTGTTATCTAGTTTGGGTGATTGAATTTCCTAAGGTCTTCCCTGATGACCTTCTAGGTGTCCTTATCGATAGGGATATTGATTACGAGATTGATCTTGTTCTGGACACTCGTCATATCTCTATTCCTTCGTATAGAATGGCTCAAGTGAGTTAAAGGAGCTTAAGAAGAAATTAAAGGATCTTTTAGATAAGTGTTTCATCAATCCTAGTGTGTCTCCATGGGGTGCACCATTATTATTAATGCATAAGAAGGATGGTTCCCTTTGTATGTGTATTGATTTCCAGCTGTTGAATAAGGTGACGGTAAAGAGTAAGTACCCTTTTTAAAGGATTGATGACTTGTTTGATCAGCTTCAAGGTGCTAAGCTTTTTTCCAAGATCGATCCTCGATCCGGTATCGTTAGTTAAAGATTAGCAAGGTAGATATCCCAAAGACTGCCTTTTATACTCTATATGGGAATTTTGAGTTCCTGGTTTTATCTTTTGGGTTGACTAATGGCCCGACGACTTAATGGACATGATGAATAGATTTTTTCATCTGTTTGTAGGTATTTTCATCATTATGTTCATAGACAATATTTAGGTGTACTCTAAGAGTGAGGTGGATCATGCCAATCACCTCCACACAATATTGAAGACCCTAAAAGACTAGGAGTTGTATGCCAAATTTTCAAAATGTGAATTCTAGTTGAATGTTGTCTCTTTTTTTGGTTAATGTCATTTGTAGTGAAAAGATCATGATATATTCGCAGAAGGTTGTAGTAGTTAAGAAGTGTCCTAGACCCATGACTCTGACCGATATTCGAAGCTTCTTGGGTTTATCCAGTTACTATAGGAGATTTGTGGAAACTTTGTTAACTATAGCTACCCCATTGACTAAGTTAACTTAGAAAAAGGTGAAGTTCTTATGGTCAGATTCTTGTGAGGGTAGTTTTGAGAAGATGAAGGATAAGTTGAATTTATCTCTGGTCTTGACTTTACCAGAAGCATTGACGGATTTGTAGTTTATTGTGATGCATCCTGTGGGGGGCTTGGTTGCATTTTGATGCAGTATGGCAAGGTGGTAGCTTATGCTTCTAGATAGTTAAAGGTTTATGAGAAGAATTATCTAACTCATGGCTTTGAGTTATTGGTGGTTTTTTTGCATTGAAAATCTTGCATTACTATATATATGGAGTGCATGTTGATATCATTTTAGATAATAAGATCCTACAATATGTGCTCACTTAGAAGGAGCTAAATTTACGGTAAAGGAGATAGCTTGAGTTGCTCAAGGATAATGACATGAGTCTCTACTAGCATAAAGGTAAAGATAACGTGGTTGCTGATGCTCTTAGCAGGTTATCCATGGTGAGTCTAGCTCATGTGGATAAGGGAAAATAAGAATTGGTGAAAGATATTCACTATTTAACTAACCTTGGGGTTTGTCTCTTTGCCTCTGAAGATAGTGGCATATTTGTGCAAAAGGTGGTGCAATCATCTCTTGGTACTGAAATAAAGAAGAAGTAGGTATTGGATTCTATCTTGATGAGAATCAGGGTGATATAGGTGGTTAGAATATGATGGCCTTTGAGATTAGTTGTAATGATACCTTGTGATACCAAAGGAGATTGTAAGTCCCCAATATAAATGGATTGCGAGAGAGGATCTTGGTTGAGGCGCATGAGTCATGTTACGCTATTTATCCTGGTTTGACAAAAAATCTATCAACACTTTAAGGAGATTTATTGGTGGAACAATAAAAGTGGGATGTGCCTAATTTTGTGGCTAAGTGCCTGGTGTATTCGTAAGTGAAAGTTTAGTACCTGATGCTTAGAAGATAGTGTCCAGAAATTGAGTTACCTGTGTTAAAGTGGGAAGTGATCAATATGGATTTCATTATCAGTCTTCCTCGATCTCGGAATCAGTTTGATTCAATTTTGGTCATCATGGATAACATGACAAAGTCTGCCCACTTCTTGCCAATGAGGACTAATATCTCGATAGAGAATTATACAAGGTTGTACCTCTAAGGGATTTTGAAGTTGCATAGGATACCTGTTTCTAT
Source organism: Capsicum annuum (assembly GCF_002878395.1). Lineage (NCBI taxonomy): Eukaryota > Viridiplantae > Streptophyta > Magnoliopsida > Solanales > Solanaceae > Capsicum > Capsicum annuum. The sequence continues at coordinate 139,739,675 of NC_061115.1, read as the reverse complement.
TATCCCAGATCGTGATACATAGTCCATACACTTTTGGTGGGCATTTCAAAGAGGTTTGGGGACTAAAGTGATCTTAGTACAACTTTCCACCAGCAGTCGGATAGGCAAGCAAAAAAAACTATTCTGATAATGGAAGATGTGCTTCGAGCTTACACATTGACTATGATGGTAGTTGGGTTGAACATTTTCCTCTTATAGAGTTTGTGTATAATAATATCTAGCACTTTAGAATTGGGATGGCTCTATTTAAGGCCTTGTATTGTAGAAGGTATGGGTATCTTCTTTGGTGGTTCAAGGTTAGTACGCCTAATATGTTTGGCTCAAATTTTGTTCACCACTCCTTCGAGAAGGTGAAGGTGATTTGGGATAGGATTAAAGTCACCAAAGTCGTAAAAGTCATATACGGATGTGAGGTGTAGGAAGTTAGAGTTTGAGGTTAGGGACATGGTATTTTTTAAGGTATCTCCTATAAAGGGGTAATGTAGTTTGGAAGAAAAGGAAGCTTAGTTTCCGGTATGTCGGTCCTTTTTTAGTTTTGAAGAGGGTTCATAATATTGCATATGAATTGGAGTTTACCACTATTTTGAGCTCTGTTCATCCGATGTTCCACGTATCTATGTTGAGGAAGTGTGTGGGTTATCTGTCGCAAATTGTGCCTATCAAGGATATTGGTATTTTAATTTTTTTGTCTTTTGAGAAAGTCCCAAATAAAGTCTTGGACCGACAACTTCATAGGTTGTGAACCAAGGACGTATCCTCGGTAAAAGTATTTTTGAGAAACCACAAGGTTGAGGAGGTTACCTGGGAAACCAAAGAGGACATAAATTCAAAGTATCAATTTTTGTTCCCTTTTTCGAAAAATCATGCTCAAGGCATGTGTTGTTCTTTACATCTTTGTTTGTTGTCTTTGTTAAAGAAAGATTGTGAATTCCTTGGTAATCAGTTTTCTGTCTTAAAGGTAAGATATAGATATTTGGGATTTAATTGTGCTAGTCACATCCTTGTCCCATCATTCGAGGATGAATGATCTAAGTGGGGGGAATTGAACACCTCGAATGTTTGGCCCATGAAAAATTTCATGAGCTTTAAGCTTACTGCCTTGATTATGACCTGACTATATGAGTCATATGTTGTCTTGATGAGTCAGGACACCCTAGTCATAGGATGTCCAACAGATGGTGGTTGGGTTTATTTATTGGTTATGACTTGGTGGAGACATGTCATTAAGGATGGTGACGAGTCGTTAACACAAACCATAACTAAATAAGTAACTTAGTGGATTGATTGGATCTGAGTAAGAGTGGCTCACTAGGAGCCATGAGGATAAGTTATGAGACGTGAGGTGAAGTCATTGGTTATCTAATGTCTGACCTATTTAGGTTCTTTGTTGGTCAGGACTAGACCCTACAGGTCATTGGGTTCGGTTAAAAGTGAGATCATGGAGTCGTAATGTGGATAGTGTATGGATGTCCAACTCACTGTCTCAGATGTGACTCAATCCTATGAATTATATGCTACGGTGATGAGTCAATGGGTCGACTCATAACCAAGGATGACTTTTTACAGTTTTAAGTTGGGGGCACTCTGGACATTTTCCACTTTAAGTTTCTTTGATGCCAAGACTTAAAACCTTCTTTGAGACTTCATTAACACATTATTCCCAATAAAACACACTAAAAGTCTCTCTCAAACTCTCTTTTCAAGGTAAGGCTAGGGTTTCAAAGAAAGTGGTCATCTAGGGCTCTAATGGTGAAATTTTTTCCAAATTTCTAGGTATTTCAGGCGTGTCACTCCTCCCTCATTATTATTTTACATAAAGTACATGTTTAATGTATGGCTTTCATGGTATTGTTGTGGTATTGAAATATAGGTTGGGGATTTTGAATGCTTATGGTTGAATAATGTTTTCGCAAAGTTTAATTATGGTTTTATATTTTTTAAATATGGTTTTGAAAATGTGGGTGCATGGTATGCTGGTAGAATTTGATAATGGTAACTTTCTCTATTCTTGTGACTTTTGAAGTAGTTATGACCTTAACCCTTTATTGTAAAATTGGTTAGTAGTTATGAGGAAGATGGGAATTTGAATTAGAGGTAAAATAGAAATCTCAAAATGTTTAGTTTATCTTATTTCTTGAAACTAATGCATGGTATTATTAGTTAAATGGTTATGGATGGTTTTAAAAATCATGTGGGGTGTAGGGGAATCCCCCAAGTAATGATATAATTAAAATCTTATAGGGTACATGGGAATTCCCTAGGTGATTTTAATAATGGAGTATGTAGGGTACATGAAAATCTCCTAAGTGTTAGCTAATGACATTGTTTGCAAGCTAAAGCTGGTATGACGATACCACTTAATATGTCTTAATAATTCACACCTGGAATTAGTAGCTTAGTTATGTGCTAAATGTTTTAATTGGGCGATAATAGGGTTTGTGATAGCTAGCTGTAAAGGTGTGAGTTTGAAGGATAGACACTGGAAACTCATGTTTGCCGAAATGAGGGTTGGTGTTGGCAACCATATGCTTTTGGGGTACACGGGAACCCCCAAGTCCATACTTACATATATGTATCATAGAGGATGAAAGGTACACAAGAATTCCAAGTCATTTATGATATCTTCAATTTGTGTAGCAACACGCACTAGGGCCCATTCAGGGGGTAACACTGGATCCATATAGTCCATGGGTAGGTTTTTGATGGTAAAGCTATACAATTTATGTTAAGGTTTTAAATTCATGCTAAACCTTATTCCTTATCCTGACATGATATATATATATATGTATGTCATTGCATTTGGTTATTTGATTTGGCTTTGAATTAATGACATTACTTTATCTTTATCCCTGAGTTACATGCTATAGTTAACCCTACTAACCATCTTTGGGAATTATATCCCAACGCGATGCAGGATCCGGCCATTCTTTCACTCCTTTTGTTCAGTAACTTGGCGATTTGGGAACAACTTTTGAGTTAGACCGAAGGGGTGAGCTTCCACACTCCAAAAGACCCCTTTTCATGTGATGGACTTCCTTATATCATTTTTGTTCCTTTTGTTTTGGTTTTGGCTATGGTCTAGGGCATGTCTCTACTTGATATCCTTTGATTCTGGTTAGAGGCATTATTGGACTACTATGGCATGGGCGGTGTCGGTATTAGTGTAGCATTGGTACTGGTACTGACATTCGGATTGGCAATAGATGGTTAATCGGTGGTGGATTTCTATTTTTATTTTAGTTTTATTTTTATGTCATTAATTTAATATTATCTTATCTTTTCATAATCTTGAAATTCACACGACATAGGGTATAGGGTGATTAATGATTCAGTATTGGAGGTGGTCTCCGATCCTTTTTTGGGTTGTGTCACATCAATTTTAGGATGGGGGACACTTAGTTCAGGTCCTGAGGCTTCCAGACTTGCTTTGGGCTATTGGGCGCATTTTGTGAAAAATGGAACTATAGTTATGGGCCCTATATTTAGTCGAAACGACCTTCGATGAAAGTTTTGATAGTAATATTGAGTTTGGAATGTCGAATTTGGTATGGTAGCATATATTTTTCCTACACGGGGTTTTGAATGAATCCTGACACTCAATCAAAGTCCATTTTAGAATTAGATGAAAATTTGTTGCATCAGGTCTACTATGACCGCGATCACAATCGCGAAGGGTAAATTGAGATTACCGAATATGATTTACTCTCTATTTTCTTGAACTGAGATTGCAAAGATAAATCGCAATTGAGAAGCCCATGTGCAATCTCTATATGTTGCGACAGCGATATTCGGGTTGCAATAGCAATACCAAGCACTTGGAATGGGTATAAATACCCATTTTTCAGCTTGTTTTCACCATTTCTCATCCATTTCCAAGGGAACTAAATCCTAGAAATTGAGAGAGCTTGGAATTAAAGCTTATCGATAATTTGGGAAGATTGTGAACAATTGTTCCATGATTTCCCTTTGAATCCATAGTAAGATTTCTATGATTTCTTGATAAATTCTTAGAAATTAGGGCCTTGAATGTTTAAACATTAAAGGTTGATTTGAGACCCAATTTGTGCTCCATTTAAGACTCGATTTGTTCTCAACTTTTAACACAGCTTACTTATCCTTTGAGGGATGTCGTAATGGGTTTAATTTTGGATTTTGTTTACAGGCCTTATAGGCTTGTTCTTGACCCAAAATTTGATCCGAGCTATTATATGGAAATATAGGTCTCATTTGAATCTTAATGATGCATATATTATAATTTTGATAGTGTGATGCCATTTCAAGATCGTGGAGTCAAAACGAACATTTTGTGAATGATTCAAGGATTTAAAATTCGACTTTAAAGTAGGCTTCTGTCTTCTCTTCTTTAAAAAATTATGTGTTTTATATATTGCTTGTGAATATGAATGTTAAGATTAATTATTGGTAAAACACCATGACTTAGTCTTGATTATTTAAGTTTGGGGATTATCTCAGTGAATTGACCCTAAAGTGAAATACTTTCTATACTCCTATGAACCTGTTGCCTTCTTCTTGGTTCGATATGGGATCTATAGTACGATTATGGTATTACGCAAGATTTGGTATATGGGGTAGGTGTTGGAAATGTGGTTAGTATGATTATCCTTGTTTGCCCTATTTAGTTATCTTTAAATCGTAATTTAGGTGGAGTTTACTTATTTGTGCATGTTCTACGTGGAATTCCTATCTTTGGGCTAATTATGTCTTATGTACCATCTAGAAGTCAATTTAGATACTTTAGCCTAGTCCACGGTAGAAATTTCCTAAATATGTAATTCAAGCATTAGAAGTGGGTTCCTCCGGCCAACCTCAGACCAGGACTTGTCTTAGCCTTCATGGACTTATTTACGTATGTTAGACATAGTAGAGACTATTGAGCCTTTAGTATAAGGTTACTTTGTGACTTGGTGAATGATGATGGTTTCCTCAGATTATGATATGCCTTATATTTATGATATATGGCCTATAGATATGAGATGTCTTATAGATATGATATGCCTTATAGTTATGATGTATGGACTATAGATATCAAATTCCCTATAGATATGATATGCCTCGTAGTTGTGATATATGGCCTATAGATATGAGATGCCTTATAGATATGATATGCCCCATAAATAATTTTTTGCTTATAGGTATAATATGCCTCATAGATATGATAATGGCGTATAGATATGATATACCTCATAGATATGCTATGGCGTAATGATATCAGATGGCTTATGAATAGATGGATTCCGAATATGTATGTGGGCCTAAGGCCATGATTATGATGTTGTAGTTATTACAAACACATTATTGGGTCCAAGGTTGCATTTCTGATACTGGTTGGATTTTAGGAAATGGTTTATCCTTGTAAAGGACATTGATCTAGTTTATAGACACATTAATGTTTATAATTACATGATTTGAATACTGGTGATGGCATGTATAGATTTGGTACATTCATGGTCACTGAATGAAAAACCTAGGCTTGAAACCATGAGAAGGACACCATTATTAAATGTCTCTGAGTTGGGTACGATTAGGGACTTGAGTCATACCCATAGATATGGGTTGTACCCTTCTTTCCCTCCCTCTCTAGTACCTTGATTAGTCCATGAGGGTAACACACTATCCACTATACATCATGGCCTCCCCTTGTTCATAACCAATGCATACCATTCATATACTACTTAATCATATGGAGAAACGTTTCAACTTGAGTTGATTGTTTCCTATACGGATGAAGATTACAATTTAGGGGTTGATTCGTAAAAATTGATTATAACTCAAGGGTGTCCACTTGTACCCGTAACAGTATAGATGACCTAGGACGATCCTAGGGTATGAGTAAGGGTACCACTCTTACCCTAGGGAACAATTACTTAAGGAGTCATACAGGGGAGTCCTACCCCTAGATGGGGTGATTTTCCAGCTTTTAAGTAAGGACCTTGTGGTCATTTACCACTTTCTAAAATCCTAAGTCCCTTCACTATATAAGTCATTGTATCCTACTAAGACCTTATTTTACAAGACTCAAACACTCCAAATCACACTAAAAGTTTCTTGAAACAAGATTAAGGCTAAGGGTTGGAGGGTGATCTTTAAGAGGCAAAATGGAGTCAATATTCTTGGTGAATCAAGTTTTTTAAGGCATGTATCTCTTCCCCTTCTTAAATAACTCTAAAATCCATGTATTCACACTTGGATTAGTAAGTGTACATGGTAGTTTTAAAATTAAATGAAAAGGGTTTTGTTGCCTAATGATGAGTAATGATGATTCCTACTTAGACTTATGTTTATTCATGTTATTGATGGTAGTTTGTACATGTGAATGGTTGTTGTATATGGCTTAATATGCGGGTCTTGAGAAACCCCAGTCTTGATGATTTCTATTATTAAATTGGCCTTGGTAAAGGCATGAACACATGGTGATTGTGATAATGTATAAGTGAGATGTCTAGTTACATGATAGTGATACTTTAAACTAGGGAAATAGCCCAATATGTATGAATGCTTGATAAATGATATTGTGAAGGTAAAATGATCCATATGTTGTACAATTGATGTACTTGATGGTTTCATCAATAAGAAGGGGGTTAAAGTTCCTAACATGAAAATGGACGTGAATTGTGGGTAGGACTAAATTATGGTATGGAATTGTTAATGAAATATGAATTACTTGTAAGGGTGTTGAGGACCACAGTTTGAATTGTGTTAGGAGTTAAATTAAGGCATTGACCTATTGAAATCTTTGAACAATAAAGGCTTTCATGAGGACCATGTGGTCATTTATAATGTTGAATTGGCTAAATGGGTTAAGGTCCTTATATGTGGAATTAAATGCATGTGAATTCATGGACAAAGGGTTAGAGTCCCAATGTCGACCAATGATAGTCGTGATGGCTTGAGGTTAAAGTTCCTTGCCTATTAAAATTTATTTTGGTTAAAGTCCCTTGCATAAATGAGATCTCATGAGGTCGAAGTGCCTCTCCAAATGAATTAGCTTTGGGTTAGAGTCCCTTATCTAATGTGGAAAGAGGTTAAAGTCCCTTACCAAATGTGTGAGAAAGTGGTTAGAGTCCCTTTCTTGAATAAATGCTTGTGAGTGGTTAGATTCCCTCACTTATGCAGATATGTGTGAGTGGTTAGAGTCCCTTACTTAAATTGATGTGTATGTGGTTAGAGTCTAATGAGAGATTCTTGAATCTATTAGTGTGGAAGGTTGTGTTCCTCCATTGCATATATGATGAATGAGTGCTTCAAAAGTGTTGATAACAACTGTCCCCTTATTTAGCATGTGATATGTCGATATGTGTGGATAAGGTTATGAATATGGCTGAATATGATATATTGAATTGTTGTTGAATGATGATTCTATTTTATCCTTATACTTGAGTTACATGCTAGAGTTCTAATCACAAACCGTCTCCAGATGCTATGTCCCTATGCGACATAGGGCAAGAGCATCTTCTTCTCTTCCTGAGTAGTGACTAGATGATCAAAGCAGTTCGTGCATTGGATTTAGAGTAGTGAGCTTCCTTTCTTCGATAGACATTCATCCTTAGTCTCTTTTATTTAGACTTAATTTATCTTTGCCTTGGTTTGGCTATCATTGGGGACTTGTCCCGACGTATACATTTCTAAACTTTAGTTCTACAGAGGTATTATGGTTTACGGTGGACTTAGGTATATTGGTTAGTTGATGAACCTAATGAAATGGTTAGACCATGTTTAAGTTATGACTTGTGGTATGTTTTCCACTATATTAATTTAGGGTCGGGATTCACTTGACCCTTGTGATCTTTGTGATGATTGTTATGGGTTATTGGGGCAACCTTCAGTTCATGTGAGCTTGAGGTACCAATAAAACATGGCCTAATTTTGGGGTATGTCAAGTTGGTATCAGAGCCTAGGTTCATGGTCAGTTGGGTGTCCATAATACTGTGTCGAGTAGACTCTTTTTTATGGCTGTGAAATGCACCATACTTATAAAAGAGGAGCTATGAGACATTTTAGCAAATGTTTCCCATTCTTTTGTATCAACTCAAGATATAGAGTCTAAGGTTTTGGATTCCTATGATTTTTATTTTATATCTTTTAGATCATGTCTCCAAGAAGATCTGAGGTTCAAGCAAACCCTTTTGAGGGCCCTATGGACAAAGTTCATCCAAATTCTAGAGTTCCGACCCGAGCTAGGGCTGCGTCATCCGAACATCTTTGTGGGGTTTGATAAGTAGGGATTTTACCACTTAATTGCATTAAATATTCATACACACTACCTTGTTTTAGATGAATAAATGAGACATAATAGTGATTAAATGCACTAATATCAACTCTTTTCAGGCATAGAGTTTTAGATATAGAAAGATATGGATTGGAGTTCAAAATGATCAAAATAGGAGCAAAAAAAGGTAGCTAAAGTCCTGGAGTAGAAGGGCCTCAGTTATCGAAATCGTGGTCTGCTGACCATGAGCGTGGTAGTCAAGCAGGGTCAATACATTGTGTCGCATTTACCTATCGTAGTCGCAGAAGCTGCAGGCACGGCCATGTGGGAGCGATCACGGCTAAGCGAAAGAGTTCATCCCAAGAGAGCTAGAAATGTATGTGGTTGATCCAAATTTTTGGCAAGAAGACCGAAACCCTTGATTCATGTATCATATTTCATCTTTCCCAATATCTTAGGTTTAGCTTTTGCAGGTTATAAGCCTCGATTTTTGGAGAAGAAAATATTGTATAATTTTTGGGTGAAAAATATATTGGAGACTTTCTAAGTGGAAGTTAGCTCACTTCCATTGTTAATTTGTGGGAGTACCAAGTCTGAAGTAATATTTTCTTAAACTTCAATAAATCACTTCAATTGAAATTATGGGTATATCTATGCTTATTTATCTTATGTATAGCTAGATCTCGCTCTTGGGTTTATGTGTGAATAACAGTTAAAGTTTGTGTGGATTATTATTGATTAGCTTCTATTTAGTAGTTCATATTTTTGGGTTTTATCATTTCTGTTCTAACTTGGTTGGGTTTTGATGGTAGAAAGCCCCAAATACCCACATGGGTATGATAAGTGAAAGCTCCACACTCTGGAAAATCAATGTCATCTTTGAAAGAAGGATTTTGGGTGAAGTTTAGGAATCCATATCCTTGAAAGAGGGATGTGGAGAACAATGAATAATATACAATTATGGATGTTGTTTGCTAAATTTGAACTATCTAAGACATAAGGGTGAATGTGAGGTTTACTATACCATGGGTAACATCCTAGCAATAAGGATGCGTTGATTGAGGTTGTGGTTACCAATTTTTGAACACACCTATTAGGTATTCAAAAGAATCAATGGGTGAAATTTTTGTGTTTTATTGAAAGACTAGCATCAAAATCTATAACCAAAACTACCCATATTTGCCTTACTAAATTAATGTTGATTTCTAACATCCACATATCACTCTCTTAGTAATATCCCAAGATTTGTGCATAATTGTTAAAAATCTAATAATTAGTATCCCCAAATTTGTACTAGAAAAATCCAAAAAGAAATTGTACTGTAGATATCTATCTCCCCCATTTTTATCTTCGTGTAAGATTGGCTTGAATTTAACTCGTGTCTATAATTTTAAATAAACTTTCTTGCCACTCACATTGTTCCTCAAAGATTTGACCCCGACACCAAAGTTAGATAAATATATTGATGACGACCGCCTTGCACTAAATTAGACGTGTAAGTTGCATGTTATAAAAAAATGGCATCATTGCCGTGGAACAATTTAGCGTATTGATTTATGTTGAAAGTTTTGCTTACTTGCTTTAATTCAAACTTGAAAATATTTGTTTATGATTTTATTTTTTTCATGTGCTAGGTAGATTTTCTTTATTTTTGTTTATTACATACTATGGCATCAAGGAATAATATGGGTTTGGTGGTTGGAAAGAGCATCTTGATAAATCATGCCTATATTATAGTGGACCGCATTTTTGGCAATATTGTAGACATACTCCTTGAGAGAGATATACGCACCATCTCAATCTTATCGGGAGTATGTTTGTTCTCTATGTGGTGGTTGAAATAGAAATGAGAGCGATTGTACAAATGCCCCCTCCCCCCGTTATAGTAACTTGGTTGCTAGTTCTTCTCCTGACTGTGATAGTTCTTATGAGAAAGCAAAGAAAGAAAGAACCACGAAAAACATTGGTGTTAAAGAAATGCTTCAATGTATATTGGAATGGGCTAAATCAATGGAGTTTGATTTAGAACATTGGAATGACTATTCCAATACCCCTTCCATTCTTGATTCTATCCCAAATGCTAGTTCTTCTTATAAGTTTGATAGGCCTTATTATGAGATGAAGTAAGAACAACATACCGGGTCCAATAGCTTTTAAATCATGCTTCAAACTTTCTTCGATTGGGTAACTATAATAGGGAAGAAAATGAAAGACATACATCAATCCAATGAGGCATTTAGAAGGGAAATTGTCAAGGTAAAGGAAATAGGCAAGGAAACAAATCTTACAAATTCCATTTCCCTTCCTTCTTCCCAAGATAAGGTTAATCAAGAAGAAAAACCGAGCTATGATTATGAGCTTGGCAACAAAGAATCCTCGACTTTCTAACCAGTCAAATCAAATGATAATCTAGATGCAAAAATAAAGGAAAGGGTACTAGAGTCGAAAGAAGAATCAAAGCACATCCCTTATGATGACTCCAATCCACTTCGGGTGAAAATGTCAAAATGGATGCAACTCTGAAATCAGGGAGAAGACCTCACTAGAACCACTTTTTATTATTAGTCTTAGTGGATGTGATGGAAGTCGAACCACCCAAGCAAATGATGAATTTTGGAAATGAGGAGGAAAATCCCTACATTTTGGAGTTTGTCATTCCAAAAGGGCAAAATGAAGCCCCTCACTTGAAGGCCAATAAATGAAAAATTCGGTGTGTAACAAGTGAACTTTTAATGTTCTCACCAATACCCATCCATCCTATTAGAAAGTTTGATGTAAACTTGGGTAATAGGTTTAAATCTTCAAAGTGGCAAGATGGAAGCTTGCTTGTCATTTTTCACATATTCCAAGTTTCATCATGGAAAATTTGAATTTTCTGTCCCTATGACACTTATTACATATTGAATAAAATCTGGGATAGAGATTCAAATTTTCTAAGTAGAAATACAAAAGAAAAGAGTGGAGACATCATGTTGCGACGTTAAACTAAGTTCTAGATAGGAGGCAACCCATCAAGCCATGAACGGTGGCCCATATCCTTTTTATTTACGCAAGATAGAGTAGATTTTTTTTAAGCATGCACAATCCATGAAATGTTGGTGCCAATAGGAATTTTTGGTAAATTTGAGAAAGGAACATGTGAAATTTTCAAGTTGGACTGAACAATAAGTGCAGGAAACCCAATTGTTTGGTCTCAGTTACTGCAACTACGATCTGTGCCACCAAGATCGCGGAGGCCGTATGATCACAATCGTGTGACTAAGACCGAGGTCAAGGTCAAATTAGTTTAAATGATCATCTGACTACCCATTTTTCCCACGCCCCTCTCTCACTTTGTCACAAAATCCTCTCTAAATTTTAGGACTGCATTGCAAAAACAAGGGACATCTCATTCCAATAGCATCATCTAACTTGGTATATTGTCTCAACTCCCTTGATTTGGATGTAATTGCATGCTTTGAACTCGTAATGTATAAAAAAATCCTAAAATAATGTTTTGTTACCAAACCCTTGCTTAATTTGTTCTATGGTTAGCTGTTGTATTTATTGTACATACTATTTGGGGAAGTCTTGAGTACCCAAAAGTAAGCCTTTAACCTATTAACATGATGTGTACACCACATGTGCGATTAGAATGCCTCTACAAATCCAATGTTAAATTATTTTAAGTTTGGGGCTTTGATCATACACTCTTGGCTTGAAATTCTCTATTTATACTGTTATTATGCCTAGTTTAAGCAAAAATTTTAGGATAAACCTATGTTTCAGCCATTGTGCAGAAACTTCAAACCTGGTCCCAGGTACCCCAATTGTAGTTCGCTGACCGTGATCTCAGCACCGTGGTCGTAGATAACGCTCTGCAATCACCATAATTGAGCGTAGTTTTAGGCAGCCATCAAAACTTCTACACATCTCTTTCTGGCCCCAAAACTTGCATAACACTACCACATGACCTTACCTATTTAATTTAGCATATTTTTGGTATGCTAATACTAATGTTGGCCTAAGCTACTTTGTTTACAGGTTCTCAGCCTCAAAGATGGGAGATTTTGATAATACCTGATTCATGGTCACATAATGCCAGCACACCTACTACAAAGATTATCATAGGACTAAGCTACTCCCTGAAAGGGGTTTTAGCTTAGACAAGGTAGAGGAAAAGATCCCAAATTCCATGCCTCTGGTGGGCGTATTTTTCCCCAGAAACTGGCTATGATAATGAGCAGTTGGTTAATGAGTTCTACATAAACCTCAGCATAGCTTCTCTCACAAACAAAATGATAATAATTTGGGGTAAGCAGGTGAACTTCGAAGCAGAGCAGGTTAATGCAGTTTATGGGCTCTCAGGTGCTAACATAGGGTAGTTCCAGGCAAGAGAATGTTAGCAGGGGACCTGGATGGCTAACATTTTATTTCTTAGAAAAGTAGTTCCCTAGTCTATCAACAAAAGAGATATTCTGATGAAGGACTTCACAACAGAAGCCAGGCTTTGGTTGAACATCATATGCAGCCGAGTATTGCCATGCACCCATATGCCAATTGTCATAGATTTAGGAGTTTAGATGGTGGCTTGCATCTTATCTTGTATTTCTCTCAATGTGAGCGAGATTTTTCTATCTGAGTGGAGGTATTTCTTGACTCATGAAGGTACGCACCTTTTTTGCCCTTCCCATATAATTGAGCTTTGTAAGAGGGCAAGAGTGGAAGAATCTGTTGTAGATACCTGCGTATGTCCAGGATCCCTCATCTACCCACTTAAATTTAGAGGTTAGGGTGCCCCAGTTTAAATTAAGAAGAGGAAAATAGACATGGGCAAATCAGTCCAAGAGAACATAGATTCTTGTTGACCTTTGTCAGCCAACCCCCTAGATGACATCTTATGTAAAATAAGAGAGGTTACGGAGCTAGTGTCTGGATTTCCTTAGGGACCAGGAGATGCATCCACCACTCGCTACCCATATGAAACTCGATCAGATTATTACATATATCATGAGGAGCAGAATAAGCAAGGATACACTATTGCTAGTTTAGAGAGAGTCTACTCAACCTTAGTGGGATCACACACGGACCTCAGGGAGTCATAAGAGAAGATCATAATAAGCGACAATAAATGAGATAAATTCTTTAAAAAGTTGTGGAAGAGGGTAAAGGGCATCTTTAAGGTGGTCAAACTAAATAAGTGACTCCCTTCACTGAGGTTTGATAGTAAAGACAAAGACCCTGCTAATTGGTCGATTGATGATGCTAGTGGTGATGGTGCAGAGTCATCAAAAGAGAGCAGCTCTTGAGGCATTTTCAAGGAGATCTCTCTTACTCTTGCTTTATTACAAATATAGTGGGACACTTCTTTCCATTCAGTTGGGGGTGCCCCTGAATTTATAGTGTTTTTATGTTATGATGTTGGACATTTCTTTTTATGTTGTTGTTTTGAGATGACATTTTGGATATTACTTTTTTTTTTGTTACGAGATGCTACATTTTAGGCATCCGATTGGTGCCCCCATTTAATGGATTATCCTGCTTTTCTTTTATTTTTTGTATTCTTTTAGTTTAACTTTTATTTTGACTTTGGTGATGCATGACTAGCTTTGCCCTATGATGGATTGAGTGATGACATTCTTATGGGTAAATCGTCGTGTTTGGGTTTTGAGGCATAGATGCAGGGGAATTTTGAGTACCCATAGCATAAATGTCGAATAATGCATGGGAAGTCTGAGTACCTATAGCATAGTAAATTGTATATTTGGGATTATGTTATACGCCATTGGCGAAGTCTGAGTAGCCATATAGGTAGTTTTACCATTTTAAGACTCAATGTGAGACTAAGGCTTTGGTTGTTGTCATATTTTAGCAAATTGTTTGTGCTGCTAATGTAAAATGATCGACCCCCTCCAGCTTCGTCCAAAAGTTTCAAAACTAAATCAAGAGCACAAATGTGAGCAACTTGCTGATAAAACTTTTTGTCTTTTTGTGGCTCTGCATGATTTTGACTTATGACCAGAAATAGATACTCTAAATTTTTCTCTAGCGGGAGGAACATTTAATCTCCTTTGGTGAATTATGCATGCCATGTATGGAAAGTTATTTGCATGCATCTCTTATATACAAGTGTTAACTAGAACTTGCCCCGTTGGTCTTTTAAAGCTAATGTTGATTGTATTTGGTTGGAGAAATGATATTAGGCCACGTTTGTGATTTTGGAAGCTCACTCTATCCTAAAAGCCTTCCCAAGAATGAATATAAACCATAGTTATCCACTTTGAGACTTTGGACCTTTCTTTGGCAAACATATTACAAGCTGTAAACCATTTTTTTATTCCTCTTTTAAACCTGTAATGCCCCGATTCTGTACCCCAAACACTACACGGTGCTCATAATCCCAAAGGACTATAAACTAACCCATGACTGGTACCTGCTGTGATAACTGAATAATAATAATACTGAAATATGAAAAAATTAAGCGAAAAACATGCAATAAGGTTCAATACTGAAATAAATCTGATCGTGGTATAGTAATACCTAAATTGATATATCTGTCTAAAAATAGTCTAGTCTGAAAAGCCTCTAAACTATCTGAAATGTGGTGTTAAGGGGACAAGTCACCAAGTAACTTCGACTACTAAAATAAACTCAAATGATCAATTTATAATCATATCCTCAAACTACGAGGAATCAACACTAACTCTGACTGCTGAAGATCTAAACTGCTAAAGGTGCTTTAGAGCCCATGCGTCTGAACCTATGATATAAAACATCAGTTCATAAAAGAAAAGTGTGCGTCAGTGCTTTGAATGTACTAGCATGCTAAGTGAGGTAGGATAAAATGCATGGGTTCTTATACATGAACAATACTGACTGAATGACTTGAGTATAACTGGATGAGAGTACGTGCATGGATACGTAATTGTAACTGATATTGTGATAACACTGAATACTGAGTCTGAATATTGATTAACTGATATTTGATTACACTAATACTGAATAACTAATAACTGAATGACTATATTTGACAGTCCTTATTCTGTGGAACTATACTGAGTTCCATACTGAGCTAAGTGACTATGTTTGACAGTCCTGAATCTGTAGAACTGAACTGAGTTTTATTCTAAGACTGGAACTAAAACTAATATTGTGGGAGGTAATCATCTAACCGACATGCCCCTTTTTGAATAGATTGGGGTCCAACCTTTAACCCCAGTTGGAAGAGTGTCAGAACTGTTCCACGAGTAAAGACAAGCTGAGTCACCCTTATCTCACAAGTACTCTAAACAAGAACGGTGGTACCCTCAGTCCACTGAGTTCCGTTGACTACTGTAATACTACTAAATTCTATTAATTAATTCAATTTACTGAGGTCTGAACTGAATACTGAACTGAATTGGACTGATACAGAGTTTATTAAATTTTTCTGAGTCCTATAACTGTCTGAGAGTACTACTGATTGTGACATGACTGATACGATCTTGAGATTGACCAAGGCTCCTGGTAATTAGATAAATTGTCAGGTATTAAATACCACCAAGACTTGATAGTATGAAAAGTAAAGCATCACATGATCTTCCATAGCATAAAATGCACACTTGTTCATAATGTATCTATAGAGACATTTTATCAAACACTTGCATGGTATAACTTTCACATAAGCTAGCATAACATGATTTCTTTCCCTTATTAGTTCACATAAATAATTCATCAAGCACTTTGTGAGCATAATATATGCACATAATAAGAGGGCATTATGATTCACTTTCAATTTCATAATTTCAAGGGGTTTAACATGTATTCATACAAATCTACATGCATAATAACAAATTCCATATGAAACATATAATGAATCATGAAATAGAAATATAATTCAAATAATAATCATGAATACACTTTAATTCCAGTCATGGAAGACATAAATTTCAACTACATGAAGTTTAAAAGGGTTTCTTGGACTCCAAGGGTGGAAGGAACCCTTGGATAAACACTTCACATACCTTAATTGGCAAATTATTGAAGGATAATGGTGGAAACCATGAGCCTTGAATTTGAAATTTAATCTCCTACGGTTTTTGTTCTTGAGTGTTTTGAGAAAGAATGAATATAATTTGCTAATTGAGGGCTAAATCTCGTGTTATATAGGCTGAAGGACTTTGGAAAAATACCCAATTACCCCCAAAGACGTGGCTTTTTAATGACTAAAAATTGAACCATCAACGGGCAGAACGATGAGTCACGTCATTAGAATCGATGTAATAGCCAACACACCGCGTCGAGTCCACATCGGTTCACTAGAAATTGCCACTGGGAGCCAAGAAAATTATTGTTCAACGTGATAGTCGATGCAGCACACTGAGATTGCATCAATACACTATTTTGGATTCCTAAACATGGTTCAGATGAGGTTTAAAAAATATGAAACTCGTCTGGACCACCTACTGACATTCCTGATCGTGAATTAACCTAAAGATTGACATTTAATGGTCATAGAGATCGTGAAATAGAGTTTCCAACTTTTGAAGGCCAAAATGACACTAAGTTCGAATACTTAGCTAAAATTTTCTAAGTCTTGGACTCCTTAGCAAGATTAAAAGATTGAGTTAAGATTAAGATTTTGCAGGGTCTTATAATATCTCCCCCTAGGGAACATTTGTCCTCGAATAAGACTGATTAAACTGAGAAAACTGATAGATTGGATTTGGACACCAGACATGCACAACAAAAGCATGATTCTATGAGTGAAATCATAGATATACTAAATTATCATATAGAACATGCATATCTGATGCATGAGTACATACTGAACATGATTCGTGAATTCATGACTGAGTATGCAACGTTAGTTGATACTATGTTCATAGCAATATCTGAACATGAGACTGCGTAATTCAAAGGAAAACTATTACCTTGGGCTGAGTCTGAGTTTGCATAAAAAAGGTAAGGGTACTTGGTCTGCATCTTCGTTTATGCTTCCCAAGTAGCTACCTCAATGGGCTGATTCTGCCAAAGAACTTTGACTAGAAGGACTTTTTTGTTCCTCAGTTTGCGAATCTGATAGACAAGGATTTCGACTGGAATCTCTTTATAATAAAGGTTGTTATGAATATATATGACCTCTATAGGGACTTCAACCGCTAGGTCACCTTTGTATTTCTTAAACAAGGAGACATGGAACACTGGATGCACTAAAGCTAAGTCTGAAGACAACTTAATCTCGTAAGCTACCTTTTTTAAATGGTTGATAATTCGATAAAGACCGACATATCGGGGACTGATTTTCCCCTTCTTGTTAAACCTGTTCACTCCTTTCATAGGACAGATTTTCAAATACACAAAATCACAAATCTCAAACTCAAGATCTTTTCTGCGTACATCTGTGTATGATTTTTGTCGGATCTGAGATATCTTAAGCCTTTCCCTGATCAAATGAACTTTCTCTAAGGTATCAAATACCAAGTCAGGCCCTACCATAGTGTCCTCACACACTTTAAACAAACCAATGGGAGATCAATACCTCCTCCTATAAAGTGCCTCAAACGAAGCCATCTGAATGTTGGAATAATAGCTTTTGTTATATGTAATTTCAATCAAAGGCAAGTAGTCATCCCAAATACCTTTAAAGTCTATCACACACCCTCATAACATATCTTCTAAAGTCTAAATAGTATTTTCTTCTTGACCATCTATCTGAGGATAACAGGCTGTACTTAGGTGGACTCGAGTACTAAGACCCTTTTGGAATGCTTTCTTGAAATAAGAGGTAAATTAGGTACCTCTATCTGAGATAATGGACAACGAAAAACCATGTAATTTGACCAACTCCCTAATCTAGAGTTTGGCATAATCCTCGAATAAATAAGAGGTATGGACTGGTAGGAAATGAGCTAATTTGGTCATCATGTTGACAATGACCAAAACTGAATCATGCTGGTTACGAGTACGAGGCAAACCCATCACAAAGACTATGTTCTCTTCTTCCTACTTCCAAGTGGGAATACTGAACTCCTGCATAAACCTACTTGGCTTTTGATGCTCGATCTTAACCTGCTAACATATTGCGCACTTAGCCATAAACTCTGCAATGTCTCTCTTTATTCAACTCCACCAATAGATCTCCCAAAAATCATAACACATCTTAGTGGCCCTTATATGAATAGAGTAGCCAGCATCATGCACTTTTGCAAGAATTTGCTGCCTCAAGTCATCTACACCTAGCGCACATAGCCGAACTTGGCAGCGTAACACACCATCTCCCCCTTAGGAGAAAACCCCTACTTCTGATCTCTGACTGATTCCTTCAACCTCACTAGACTAGGATCCCTATCTTACTTTTCCTTCACCTTGGAAACTAGGGATGATTCTAAAATACTCTACACCTATACATTACCTTGTGCTAAATTGACTAAGTGAACATCGAGTTCGGAAAACTGCTGAACTTCCTAAGCTAACTTCTTCTTACTATCCATTACATGAGCAACACTACCCATAGACATCTTACTGAGAGCATCAACCACTACATTAGATTTACCTAAATGATATAGGACACTCATGTCATAGTCTTTCAGCAACTCCAACCACCTTCTCTAATGAATATTTAAATCTTTCTAAGAGAACACATACTGTAGGCTCTTATGGTCAGTGAACAAATCAATGTGCAGCCCAAACAAATAGTCCTTTCAAATCTTTAACGCAAACACTATTCCTAATAACTTAAGATCATGAGAAGGATAGTTTTTTTTCATGAGGCTTAAGCTGTCTAAAGGCGTAGGCTATGGCCTTAGTTCTCTGCATCAATACACATCCCAATCCGACTCTTGAGGCATCAAAATATACCACAAACCCATCTGAACCATCTAGTAGGGTCAAAAAAGGAGTTGTAGTAAGTCGAGTCTTCAACTCCTAAAAACACTTTTCACAAGAAAATAACCACTAGAATTGAATTTCTTTTGACTCAATCTGGACATAGGGGATGCAACAGATGAAAATCCCTTAACAAACCGTTGGTAATAGATAGCCAAGCCCAAGAAACTCCTGATATCTTATGGAGAGATAGGTCTAGGCCATTTCTCACTGCATTAATCTTTTAGGGATCAACTCTAATGCCATCACCAGAAATGATATAGCCAAGGAAGGCTACTGACCTTAGCCAAAATTCGCACTTGCTGAATTTGGAAAATAGTTGATGATTTCTGAGAGTCTGCAATACTATTCTGAGATGGTATGCATGATAATGCTCACTGCGGGAGTAGACAAGAATGTCATCTATGAAGACTATGATGAACATGTCTAAGTACTGCTTGAACACACGGATCATCAAGTCTATAGAGGCTGCAGGGGAATTGGAAAGACCAAAGGACATAACTAACAATTTGGAGTGACCATACCGAGTTTTGAAGGCTATTTTTTGGATGTCACATTCTCTTACTCAGTGCTGATGATAGCCCAATCTGAGGTCTCTCTTGGAGAAGTAACTGGCACCTTAAAGTTTGTCAAATAAGTCATAGATTCTGGAAAGTGGATACTTATTTTTTACCGTGACTTTGTTTAGATGATGGTAGTCAATTCATATTCTGAGAGAACCATATTTCTTATGTATGAATAAAATTGGTGCGCACCACGAGGACACACTAGGTCTGATAAATCCCATATCTAGGAGATCCTTCAACTGTACTTTTAATTCTCTGAGTTCTGTTGGTGCCCTTTTGTATGGAGAAATATATATGGGTTGAGTATCTGGAAGAATGTTTATTCTAAAGTCAATTTCCTTTTTGAGAGGAACTTTGGGAAGATCTTCATGAAACACATTCGAGAATTCATATGCTATTGACACTAATTCAAGAGTAGGGGTTTCTGAACTAGAGTCTTGGACTCAAATGAGATTGTAGACCCCTAGATATCATTTTTCTTTCCCTTAGGTAAGAAATAAGCTGACCCCTAAGTGCTAAAGTATTACCCCTCTATTCAAGGATGGGTTCATTCAGAAACTGAAACTGGAAAATTCTATTTCAGCAGTCAACTGAGGAATAGTAGGAATGAAGCTAATCCATGCTGAGAATGACATCAAAATTATTGATCTCTAATTTGACTAAGTCTGCTAAAGTGACTTTCTAAGATATTATGATTGGATAGCTCCGGTATACCCGCCGGGCTATAATATATATACCCAGAGAGGTAGAGACGGAGAAATGTTTTGCTAGAATTTCAAGACTGACTCCAAAATTAACGGCTATATATTGAGTAACAAAGGACAATGAAGCTCCTGGATCTAGAAAATCATAAATATGTAAATGGAAAAATTGTCACATACCAATGACCACATCAGGAGAACTTTCTTGATCCTATCGGGAGTGAAGAGCATAGATTCTGTTTAGGTGCTGCCCACTGGTGGCATTGGAAATGGCAACCCACTAATTCAGGCTACCAAAAAGAGCTGGGGGATGGTTATACTGACCCTGAGAACCTGACTGGGGACAATATCTAACTTTGTGACCTGGATTGCCATACCCAAAACACATATCGCTTCCTACTCTACAGACACCCTAGTGGTTTTTGTCACATTTCTGACAATGGGAATTGGTTCGGGTGGTGATGACACTACCTTGGGGTTTAGAGCCTAATGACCTATCTTTGTTGCCATCTCTAAATTTTAGCACTGGAGCACTGGATGAGGATAGAGATAGAACTGAGGATTTTGGATGGAACTAGTACCGATTCCCACTCTCTGACTTAGGCTGAGCGAAGTTAAAACTACCCATTCTCACTCTTTTGTTCTTCCTCTTCGTCTCCCTATTCTTAGCCTACTTTATCTACTGAGCATGGACTATAAGCCTAGATATGTCCATCTCCTTAATCAATATTGAGGTCCTACACTCCTTGACTATACTATTAGACACACAAGACACATACTTACTTATCCTGGATCTGCTATCTGCCACCACATGAGGAGCATATCTGGATAATTAAGTAAGCTTAAGAGAATACTCTTTCACTATCATATTGCCCTTCTTTAGATTTATGAACTCCAAAACCTTTACTTCCTCAACTCCAATGGGAAGAACCTAACTAGAAAAGTAGTGACAAACTCCTTCCATTGTACGGTCCCTACATCTATAGTCCTTTCTGCTTTACACTATTTGAACCATGAGTGGGCCACATCCTACAATTGATATGTGGCTATCTCAGCACTCTCAACAGCAGTCACTCATATAATATCTATAACTTTCAGCACTTAATCAAGAAATTCCTAAGGGTTCTCATCTAACTTAGACCTAGTAAAAGATGGATGGTCCATTCGGGTGAAATCCTGAATCTATCTGCAATAGAATTAAATACTAGGTTGGCCAAAAAAACATCTGGACGTTCATTTTAGGATGCCAAAGAATGAGCTAGGGTGATGAAAGCTGCTCTGAACTTAATGTGGGAGACAGGTTCATCCATAGCATTTGGCTGAATGGGCTGGGGTTCTAGATGGTCTCCCCTTCCTCTACCCTTTGTCCATTTTAGAGGCATATTCTATAAATAAAAGAGAAACTTAGAATAGACATAGAGTTTAACTAGATATCATGCTCACTCGCACGACATGAATACTTAAAGAAGGGAAACATTTCCTAAAACATCTCATAGCATCCTGTCCATAAGTGTGGTGCGCTACACACCCATGTACAAGATTCTTCTAGATACGACTTTCAGACTTCCTAGGACTCTGTTGAACCTTAGGCTTTGATACCAAGTTTGTAATGCCCCAAGTCAGTACCTCGGATGCTACACGGTGTTCATAATCCCGAAGAACCATAAGTTAACCCATGACTAGTACCTGCAATAATAACTAAATAATAATAATACTAAAATATGCAAAAATTTGGAAAAAAAACATGCCATAAGGTTCAATACTGAAATAAATCTACTTGTGGTATAGTAATACCAAAACTGATACATCTTTCTGAAAATACTCTTATCTAAATAGCCTCAAATATGTCTGAAATATGGAGTTGAGGGGACAAGTCCCTAACTAACTCTGACTACTAAAATAAACTAAAATGATGAAATAATAATCATGTCCTCGAACTATGAGGACTCACCACTAACTCTAACTGCTGAAGATTTAAACTGCTAAAGGTGCTCAGAAGCCCGTATGTCTGAGCCTATGATATAAAACATCATAGCTCAAAAGAAAAGTATGTGTCAGTA
This sequence comes from Capsicum annuum, assembly GCF_002878395.1. Lineage (NCBI taxonomy): Eukaryota > Viridiplantae > Streptophyta > Magnoliopsida > Solanales > Solanaceae > Capsicum > Capsicum annuum. The sequence continues at coordinate 139,717,276 of NC_061115.1, read as the reverse complement.
CTTTTAATATACTGGTATGATAAGTAAGGTAGGTTGAAATGTATAGGTTCTTATGCATAAACAATACTGACTGAATAACATGAGTATCATTCGATAAGAGTACATGCATAAATAGTGATTTTACCATTTATTCGCACTCAACATTCGTACACACTACCTTGTTTTGGATGAATAAATGAGGCCTAATTGTAATTAAATGCAATAATATCAACTCTTTATAGGCATAGAGTTGAAGGGAGGGAAAGATGTTTATTAGAGTTCAAAATGATCAAAAGGGGAGCAAAAAAGTAAATCTAAAGACCTGGAGTAGAAGGGCCTCAGTTACCGCAGTCGCGGTCTACTGATCGCCATGCGGCAGTCAAACAGGGTCAATACATCATGGTCATATTTACCTATTGCTATTGCGGAAGCTATAGGCATGGACATAATAGCGCGATCGCTACTAAGAGGAAGAGTTCATCCCAATGGAAATATGAAAATATACGCGGCTGATCACAATTTGAGCCAAAAGACCCAAACCCTTGATTTTTCTATCAAATTCCATCTTCCCCAATTTTTTAGGTTTAGCTTTTGTAGTTGATAAACCTCTATTTTTTGAGAAGAAAATATTGTATAATTTTTGGGTGAAGAATATATTGGAGACTTTCTAAGTGGAAGATAAGCTCACTTCCATTGTTAATTTGTGGGAGTTCCAAGTTTGAAGTAACATTCACTTAAGCTTTAATAAATAACTTTAATGGAGATTATGGATATATCTATGCTTATTTTATCTTATGTATAGCTACATCTCCCTCTTGAGGTTATGTATGAATAAGGGTTAAAGTGTGTGTAGGTTGTTATTGATTATCTTCTATTTAGTAGTTTTTTTTTGGGTTTTATCTTTGCTATGCTAACTTTGATGGGGTTTGATGGGAAAAATCCCTAAATACCCACATGGGTATGATGAGTGGAAGCTCTATACTCTTCAAAACTAGATGCCATCTTCTAAAGAAGGGTTTTAGGTAAAGTTTAGGAATTTATATCATCCTTGAAAAATTTTCACTATCTTAGACACAAAGGTGAATATAAGGTTGACTACACATCATCCTAGAAATAGGGATGCCTAGATTGCAGTTGTGGTTACCCACTGTTGAACACGCCTATTAGGTATTCAAAAAAATCAATGGGTGAAAGTTTGGTCTTTTATTGAAAAACTAGCATCAAAATCTATAACCAAACCTACCCATATTTGTCTTACTAAATTAATGTTGATTTCTAACACCTATATATCACTCTCTTAGTAATGCATAATCCCAAGATCCATTCATAATTATTAAAATCTAATTATTTATAGCTCAAAATTTGTGCTAGAAAAACCCAAAAAGAATTAGTAGTGTAGATATCTATCTCTCCTATTTTTATCTTCATGTAACATTGTTTTGAATTTAAATTGTGTCTATTATTTTGAATCAACTTGATTTCCAGTCACATTATTTCACATGGATTTGACCCCTACACCTAAGTTGGGTAAATATATTGATGATGACCGTCTTGTACTAAATTGGATATGTAAATTCAGCGTTATTAGGGTTCCACCTATCCTCACCAATCTCGACTATGAGAGTGACCCTCCTATTTTGTCACCTACGAGGGATGGTACTAACGCCGAGTTTTGTCACTCTATCAACTTCCTGACTCTATTGATAGCCTCTCAGGCAGAGCGTGGAGCTATGACTACCATTTTTTAGGCCACAAGAACTGGCCAATTTATAAGGTTGAGCCCTCCTATGTTCTCCAATATGAAGGTTGAAGAGGATCCTCAAGGCTTTATAATGGAGAAGATCTTCTAAATTATGCATGCTTTATAGATTGAGGCCGTCAAGTTAGCTTTTTCCCAATTGAAAGATGTAGAGTACCAATGATACTAGGGGTGGGAGTTGTATAGAGGTGTTGATACTAGCACCACTATGTAGGAGGACTGGTCTATAGCTTTCTTAGACCGTTTCTTTCCTTAAGAGTTCAGGGAGGCTAAGGCGGAAGAGTTTTTAAACTTGATGTCATTATGGAGATGGATTGGTTGCTCTCTTGCTCTGCTTTCTTAGATTTTCAAACCCATAGGGTCATGTTCAAATTCCCTAATGAGCTGGTCATTATATGGGAAGGTGGTTCCCTAGTTCCTAAGGGATGGTTCATTTCTTATCTAAAGGACCAAAAGCTGATTTTAAAGGGATATTTGTATTATTTGGTCCGAGTTAAGGATTCTAACTATAAGACCCCGCAAAATTCCAAAGTTTAATTCAGTCCTTTAATCTAGTCAAGGGGGTCCCAGCCTTAGAAAATACTAGCTTAGTTTCTAGACTTAGTGTATTTTTGGCCTTCAAAAGTTGGCAATCTTATTTTGCGATCTTAATGTCCTTTAATGATTGGTATTCTTGCTAATTCAAGATTAGGGAGGTCAATAGGTGTTCCCTAATATGTTTGGGATTTTTTGGACCTCGTTTAGACCATGATTGGTGTCCCAAAATGGTGGTCCAACTCTATCTTAGCAAGCCACATCGCCTATCGCGTTGGTTAACATTATTTCAGGTTGTCAGAGCCAAAAGTACTAAGGCTTGGCATGAACATGGAATGACGCATCGATTATCGTGTCGGTGCCATTGATGCATCACATTGCCAATAGCATCGATGCCCAGTTTTTAGTCATTAAATATGCGCGTCTTTAAGAGCAAAAGGGTCAATTTCCCACCCCTAATTAAGCCTATACATGAGATTCAGCTAGGTTTTCACCAAAATATAGTTATTTCACTCAAATTCCCCCAAGAACAAGTCTAGGGTTTTTAATTAAAGGTTCTAATCCAGGAGATTCCACCATTAATATTCAAGAAACTTCCATCTAAGGTATGTAAAGTTATGATTCATGTGTTCTTTTCACCCATGAAGCTCAAGAAACCCTTTCAAAAATATAAATTTTCAATTCCATGTTATGAATTAAATCATATCCATGTCTATGTTGTTGTATTATTACCAAGTTGAAATCTTTAATACATATAATGAAATTATGTTAGCATGTGGTTGGAATTCTTAGAATTGAAGTGAAAGATGCTGACATGATGTATTATTTTCATGTTCATGCTTAAGCCTCAAGTTATACATGCTAGGCGGTTGCTAAAATGCCTAATAGAATAAGAATTATACTTTATGACTCAATTGTGACCAAATTGATGAATCCATGATTTACCCTTATATTCACAATGACCTCTATGTTATTGTTATGTATTGCAATGGTTTAGTTGAATGCTTATGAGATTAGACTTACAAAATTATGATATATATCTATGTCTTCCTATTTATGTGTAATGACATACAAATACTTCTTGAAAACCCCTAATGTTGGCACTATAAATTGTTGACTATGCATGGTCATGTGTTTAAGAAGTGTCATGTCCTGTGTTTATTGGTATGAAAGTTGAGGAGGATCCTTAGTTCTTCATAAATGAAACAAATTTTTTTTTTTGAGAAGATGCATGTTATTGAGGTGGAAGATACAAAGTTTGTTTCCTACCAATTAAAGGATGCAGATCATAAGTGCTATGAAGAGTGGGATCAACTCAGAGGTGTGGATGTAGGGTTCTCTTTTTGGGCAGACTTTTCTATAGCCTTTCTTGATTACTTATTTCCTCAAGAGCTGAGGGAAGCAAAGGCAAAAGAGTTTGTTAACATTAAGCAAGGAAAGATGTCAGTCAAGGAGTATTCCCTAAAGTTTTACCAGTTATCTTGGTATGCTATAGAGTCGGTTTTATCATGCTAGCAAGAATGACAAAGTTCATTTTCGGGTTGTCCCGAGAGTTGATTTTTTAGAGTAAGACTAACTTGTTGAACAAGGACTTGGATATCTGTAGGATAGTTATGTATATGCAACAAGTAGAGAAGAGAAGAAAAAATAGGTTGGCATTGAGAAAAGGTAAAGCAAGAAGTTCTGGCATTCAGATCAAGGGAGAGGTCAATAGCTGAGTGGCAGGGATGGTGAAAAGTGGTCCAAAAAGAAGTAGGGGAGTTATGGATCCTTCTTTATAGGTAGTGATCCCTACCCAAAGCTATTTGGTGATAAATAGTTTTAGGGTGGTGATAATTATAGGGAATAGGGTGCTCAACATCAAGCTAGTAGGGCCCAATCAGCTCTATCATTTCCTTCATGTAGATTTTAGGGTTAATTGCATTAGTGTTTTTGTGATGAAGGAAGGGATAAGTTCTTTAACTATGGTTATCTAGGGCACATGCTTAGAAACTGTCTAATAGCTAGTGTTGCTTCTGGGGCAAACAAAGTCCAGTTCCCTTTTCATCAATTTTGCCATAAAAGGGTGCACTATCTGGCTCTGATTCTAGTTGGAACTAACTCTATTCTCTCACTACCCATCATGAGTCTGAGGGAATCACCTGATGTCATTACTAGTATGTTGAAACTCTTTTTCATGATGTCTACTAATTACTTTACTCGGGGTCTAGTATTTTTTATGTAACACTATTTGTGGTTGTGCATTTTGATTTTGATTTTGAGTGTATTTTAGACCCCTTTTTTATTTCTACCCTGGTGGATGACACTGTCGATACAAGAAGAGTCTATAGGGGTTGTGTAATATCTGTGGGTGGTCGAGAGACTTTGGTGGATCTGTTTAAATTAGACATGGTTGATTTTTATGTCATAATAGGGATGGAGTGGTTACACTCATGCTATGCTTATCTAGACTTTCAGACCCACAAGGTCATCATTAAATTCCCTAATGAGCCAGTTATTGAATGAGAGGTTGGTTCTCTAGCACCTAAGGGAAGGTTCATATCATATCTTATAACCCAGAGATTAATCTTTAAGAGGTTCTCTATCATCTAGTTTGGATAATTGAATTTCCTAAGGTCTTCCCTGATGACCTTCCAAGTGTCTGTTTTGATAGGGAAATTGATTTTGAGATTGATCTTATTTTGGACACTCGTCCTATCTTTATTCCTTCGTATAAAGTGAGTTAAAGGAGCTTAAGAAGGAATTAAAGGATCTTTTAGACAAGTGTTTCATCAATCTTAGTGTGTCTCTGTAGGGTACATCGGTATTGTTAATGCATAAGAAAGATGGTTCCCTTTGTATGTGTATTGATTACCAACTATTGAATAAGGTGATGGTAAAGAGTAAGTACCCTTTTTCAGGAATAGATGACTTTTTTGATCAACTTCAGGGTGCTAAGTTTTTTTCCAAGATCGATCCTCAATCCGGTATCGTCAGTTAAAGATTAGGCAGGTAGATATCTCTAAGACTACCTTTCGTACCCAATATAGGAATTTTGAGTTACTGATTATGTCTTTTGGGTTGACTAATGGCCCAATGACTTTAATAGACTTGATGAATAGAGTTTTTCATTAGTTTCTAGGTTTTTTTATCACTATGTTCATAGACAATATTTAGGTGTACTCTAAGAGTAAGGTGGATCATGCCGATCACCTCCACCTAATATTGCAGACCCTTAAAAACTGGGAGTTGTATGCCAAATTTTCAAAATATGAATTCTAGTTGAATGCTGTCACTTTTTTTAGTTCATGTCATTTCTAATGAAGGGATCATGATGGGTTTACAGAAGGTTATAATAGTTAAGAAGTGGCCTTGACCCATGACTCTTATCGATATTCAAAGATTTTGGGTTTATCCAATTACTATAGAAAATTTATGGAAAGTTTCTTAACTATAGCTACCCCGATAACTAAGTTAACTCAGAAAAAGGTGAAGTTCTTATGGTTTGATGCTTGTGAGGGTAGTTTTTAGAAGTTGAAGGATAAGCTGACTTTATCTCAGGTCTTGACTTTTCCTTAAGGCATTGATGTATTTGTAGTTTATTCTAGTGCATACCGTGTGGGGCTTGGTTGCTTTTTGATGTAGCATGGCATGGTGGTAGCTTATGCTTCTAGACAGTTGAAGGTATAAGAGAAGAATTATCTGACTCATAGCTTAGAGTGATTGGTCATGTTTTTGCATTAAAAATCTTGCATCACTATATATATGGAATGTATATTGATATCTTTTTAGATCATAAGATCCTACAATATGTGCTCACTTAGAAGGAGCTAAATCTAAGGTAAAGAAGATAGCTTGAGTTGCTCAAGGATTATGACATGAGTCTCTAGTAGCATAAAGGTAAAGCTAACGTGGTTGCTGATGCTCTTAGCAGGTTATCCATGGGGAGTCTAGCTCAGGTGGACGAGGGAAAGCAATAATTAGTGAAAGATATTCACCATTAGGCTAGCCATGGGGTTTGTCTCTTGGACTATGAAAATGGTGGTATGTTTGTGAAAAATGTGGTGCAATCATCTCTTGGTACTAAAATAAAGAATAAGTAGGTATTGGATTCTATCTTGATGAGAATCAGGGGTGATATAGGTGGTTAGAAAGTGATGTCCTTTAAGGTTAGTTGTAATGATACCTTGCGATACCAAGAGGGATTGTGAGTCCCCAATATTAATGGATTGCGAGAGAGGATCTTGGCTAAGGCGCATGAGTCATGTTACTCTATTTATCCTGGTTCGACAAAAAATCTATCATGAATTTAAGGAGATTTATTGGTGGAACAATAAAAGTGGGATGTGGTTAATTTTATGGCTAAGTTCCTGGTGTGTCGGTAAGTAAAATTTTAGTACCTGATGCTTGGAAGATAGTGTCAAGAAATTGAGTTGCCTATGTTGAAGTGGGAAGTGATCAATATGGATTTTGTTACTGGTCTTCCTCGGTCTCGGAATTAGTTTGATTCGATTTGGGTCATCATGGATAGGATGACGAAGTCTGCTCACTTCTTCCCAGTATGGACTAATAGCTTGGTAGAGGATTATACAAGGTTGTACCTCTAAGAGATTTTCAAGTTTCATAGGATACCTGTTTCTATTATCTCAAATCGTGATACACAGATCATCACACTTTTGGTGGGCATTTCAAAGATGTTTGGGGACTAAAGTGAGTCTTAGTATAACTTTCCACCTGCAGTCGGATAGGCAAGAAAAAAAAACTATTCTGACAACGGAAGATATTCTATGAGCTTGCGTGATTGACTACGATGGTAGTTGGGTTGAACATTTTTCTCTTGTAGAGTTTGTGTATAATAATATCTACCACTTTAGAATTGGGATGGCTCCCTTTGAGGCCTTGTGTTATAGAAGGTATAGGTATCTTATTGGGTGGTTCAAGGTTAGTGAGCCTAATATGTTTGGCCCAAATTTGGTTCACCACTCCTTCGAGAAGGTGAAAGTGATTTGGATTAGGATTAATGCCACAAAAGTTGAAAAAAGTCATATATGGCTATGAGGTGTAGGAAGTTAAACTTTGAGGTTAGGGACAGGGTGTTTTTAAAGGTATCTCCTATGAAGGAAGTAATGTAGTTTGAAAGAAGAGAAAGCTTATTTCCAGTATGTCGGTCCTTATTTGGTTTTAAAGAGGGTTGGTAATGTTGCATATGAATTGGAGTTTCCCTCTATTTTGAGGTCTGTTCATCCGATGTTCCACGTAGCTATGTTAAGGAAGTGTGTGGGTTATCCATCGCAAATTATGCCTATCAAGGATATTGGTATTTAAATTTTATTGTCTTATGAGGAAGTCCCAGATGAAATCTTTGACCGACTAGTCCGTAAGTTGTGAACCAAGGATGTATCCTCGAACGGAAAAACCACAAGGGTAAGGTGGCTACCTGGGAAGCCGAAGAGGACATGAATTCAAAGTATCAATTCTTGTTCCCTTTTTCGAATAATCATACTCAAGGCATGTGTTGTTCTTAACATCTTCGTTTGTTGTCTTTGTTAAAGAAAGATTGTGAATTTGTTGGTAATCAGTTTTCTGTCTTAAAGATAAGAGTAGAGATATATGGGATTTAACTATGCTAATCACAGCCTTGTCCCATCATTCGAGGATGAATCATCCAATGGGGGGAATTGAACACCTCGAATTTTTGTCCCATAAAAAATTATCTGAGCTTTAATCTCACTGCCTTGATTATGACTTGACCATGCGAGTCATATATTATCTTGACGAGTTAGGAGACCCTAGTCGTAGATGTCCAACAGATAGTGGTTGGGTTTCTTTATTGGTTATGACTTGTTAGTGACATGTCGTTTAGGGTGGTGACGAGTCATTAGGACAAATCATAACAAAATTAGTAACTTAGTGGCTTAACTTGGCTCTGAGTAAGAGTGGCTCACTAGGATCCATGAGGATAGGTTATGAGTCGTGAGGTAAAGTCATTGGTTGTCAAATGTTAGACCTATTTGGGTTCTTTGTTGGTCAAATCTAGACCCTAGAGGTTATTGGGTCAGGTTAAAAGTGAGATCAGGGAGTTGTAATGTGTACGGTGTATGGATGTCCAACTCACTATCTAAGATATGACTCAATGCTATGAATTGTATACTATGGGGATGAGTCAATGGGTCGACTCATAACAAAGGATGAATTTTTATAGTTTTAAGTTGGGGCATTCTGGACAATTTCCACTTTAAGTCTCTTTGATGCCATGACTTAAAACCTTCTTTGAGACTTCATTAACACATTATTCCCAATAAAACACTCTCAAAGTCTCTCACAAACTCTCTTTTCAAGATAAGGCTAGGGTTTCAAATAAATGGTTATCTAAAGCTCTAATGGTGCAATTTCTTCCAAATTTCTTAGTATTTCAGGTATGTCACTCCTCCCTCATTATTATTTTACATAAAGATCATGTTTAATGTATGGCTTTCACGGTATTGTTATGGTTTTGAAATTAAGGTTGGGTATTTTTAATGCTTATGGTAGAATAATGTTTTCCTAGAGTTTAATTATGGTTTTCTATTTCTTAAATATGGTTTTGAACATGTGGGTGGATGGTATGGTGGTAGAATTTGATAATGGTAACTTTCTCTAATCTTCTGACTTTTGAAGTGGTTATGACCCTAACCCTTTATTGCAAAATTGGTAAATAGTTATGAGAATGATGGGAATTTGAATTACAGGTACAATGAAATCATTAAAATGTTTGGTTTATCTTATTTCTTGAAACTAATGCATGGTATAATTAGTTAAATGGTCACGGATGGTTTTGAAAACCATATGGGGTACATGGGAATCCCTCAAGTAATGATAGAATTAAAACCCCTCAGGGTACACGGAATCCCCTAGGTGATTTTAATAATGGAGTCTGTGGGGTACATCGAAATCTCCTAAGTGTTGGCTAATGAAATTGCATGCAAGATAAAGTTTGTATGAATATACCACTTAATATGACTTAATAATTCACTCCTGGAATTGGTGATTTTGTTATGTGCTAAATATTTTAATTGGGCGATAATGGGGTTTGTGATAGCTAGCTGTGAAGGGGTAAGTTTGAAGGACAGACACTGGAAACTTATGTTTGCCAAAATAAGGGTTGGTCTTGGTGACCATATGCTTGTGGGGTACATGGGAACTCCCCAAGTCTATGCTTGTATACATCTATTATGGAGAACAAAGGTACACGGTAATCTCAAATCATTTATGATATCTCTGATTCGTGCAGCAATACACACTAGGGCCCATTCAGGGGGTAACACTAGATCCATATAGTCCATGGGTGGATTTATGATGGTAAAGATATAAAATTCATGTTAAGGTTTTAAATTCATGCTAAACCTTATTCCCTATCCTGACATGATATATATGTGTATGCATGTCATTGCATTTGGTTATTTGATTTGGCTTTGAATTAATGGCATTACTTTATCTTTATCCCTGAGTTACATGCTAGAGTTAACCCTACTAACAATCTTTAGGAGTTATATCCCTACGCGATGCAGAATCCGGCCATTCTTTCACTCCCCCTGTTCAGTAACTTGGCAATTTGGGAACAACTTTTGAGTCAGATTGAAGGAGTGAGCTTCCATACTCCAAAAGACCTCTTTTCATGTTATGGACTTCCTTATATCATTTTTGTTCCTTTGGTTTTGGTTTTTGCTATGGTATAGGGCATGTACCGACTTGATATCCTTTGATTTTATTTAGAGGCATTGTTGGACTACTATGGCATGGGCGGTGTCGGTATTAGTGTTAGCATTGGTATTGGTACTGGCATTCGGATTGGCAATGGATGGTTAATCGGTTGTGGATTTCCATTTTTATTTTAGTCTTATTTTCATGTCATTAATTTAATATTATCTTAGCTTTTTATATTCTTGAAATTCATACGGCATGGGGTGTAGGGTGATTAATGATTCGGTATTGGAGGTGGTGTCCGATCCTTGTTTTGGTTGTGTCACATCAATTTTAGGATGGGGGACACTTAGTTCAAGTCCCGAGGCTTCAAGACTTGCTTTAGGCTATTGGGCGCATTTTTTGAAGAATAGAATTATAGTTGTGGGCTCTACATTTTATCGAAATGACCTTGGATGAAAGTTTTGATAGTAATATTGAGTTTGGAATGTCGAATGTTGTATGGTAGCATATTTTTTGCCTACACGAGATTTCGAATGAATCCTGAACACTCAATCAAAGTCCATTTTAGACTTAGACAAAAATTTGTTGCATCAGGTCTATTGTGACCGCGATCACAATTGCGAAGGGTAAATTGAGATTACCGAATAAAATTTACTCTCTATTTTCCTGAACTGATATTGCAAAGATAAATAACAATTTAGAATCACATGTGCAATCTCTATATGTTGTGATAGCGATACTCAGGTTGCAGTAGCGACACCCAAGCACTTGGAATGGCTATAAAAACCCATTTTTCAGCTTGTTTTCACTATTTCTCATCCATTTCCAAGAGAACTAAATTCTAAAAATTAAGAGAGCTTGGAATTAAAGCTTATAGATGATTTGGGGAGCTTGTTAATGATTTTCCATGATTTCCCTTTGAATCCATGGTAAGATTTCTCTATTTCTTGATAAATTCTTAGAAATTAGGTCCTTGATTATTTAAACTTTAACGGTTGATTTGAGACTCGATTTGTGATCCATTTAAGACTCGATTTGTGCTCCATTTGTGCTCAACTTTTGAACAAAACTTCCTTATCCTTCGAGGCATGTCATAACGGGTTTAATTTTGGATTCTGTTTAAAGGCTTTATAGGCTTGTTCTTGACTCCAAATTTGATTATAGCTATTATAGGGTAATATAGGTCTTATTTGAATCTTAATGATGCATATATTATGATTTTGATAGTGTGATGCCATTTAAAGATCGTGGAGTTAAGACAAACATTTTGTGGATGATTCAAGGATTTACCATTCGACTTTGAAGTAGTCTTCTGTCTTCTCTTCTTTAGAAAATTATGTGTTTTATATATTGCATGTGAATAATGAATGTTAAGATTAATTATTGGTAAAACACCATGACTTAGTTTTGATAATTGAAGTTTGGGGATTAGCTGGTTGAATTGACCCTAAAGTTAAATACTTACTATACTCCTATAAACCTGTTGCCTTCTTCTTGGTTAGATATGGGATTTGTAGTATAATTATGGTATTGTTCTAGATTTGGTATATGGGGTAAATGTTGGAAGCATGGTTAGTATGATTACCCTTGTTTGCCCTATTTATCTATCTTTAAATCATAATTTAGGTCGATTTTACTTAATTGCACATGTTCTATGTGGAATTCCTATCTTAGGGCTAATTATGGCTTATGTACCATCTAGAAGTCAATTTAGATACTTTATCCTAGTATGGGATAAAAATTGCCTAAATATGTAATTCAAGAATTAGAAGTGGGTTCCTCCGACCCATCTTAGGCTAGGACTTGTCTTAGCCTTCATGGACTTATTTATGCATGTTAGACATAGTAGAGACTATTAAGCCTTTAGTATAAGGTTACTTCGTGACTTGGTGAATGATGATGGTTTCCCCAGATTATGATGTGCCTCATATTTATGATATATGGCCTATAGATATGAGATGTCTTATAGATATGATATGCCTCATTGTTAGATATATGGACTATAAATATCAGATTCCTTATAGATATGATATGCCTCGTAGTTATGATATATGGCCTATAGATATCAGATGCCTTATAGATATGATATGCCCCATAAATATGATTTTTTTCTTATAGGTATAATATGTCTAGCAGATATGATTAATGGCGTATAGATATGATATGCCTCATAGATATGCTATGGCATAATGATATGAGATGGCTTATGAATATATGGGTTCCAGATATGTATGTGGGCCTAAGGCCATGATTATGAGCTTGTAGTTATTACAGACACATTATTGGGACTGGTTGGATTTTGGGAAATGGTTTATCCATGTAAAGGACGTGGATGTAGTTTATAGACATATTATTGTTTATAATTACATTATTTGAATACTGGTGATGGCATGTATAGATTTGGTACATTAATGGTCACTAAATGAAAAACCTAGGCTTTGAACCATGAGAAGGACATCACCATTTGATGTCTCTGAGTTATGTACGACTAGGGACTTGACTCGTACCCATGGATACAGGTTGTACCCTCTTTTCCCTCGCTCTGTTGTACCTTAATCAGTCCATGAGGGTAACACACTGTCCACTATACGACATAGCCTCCACTTGTTCATAACAAATGCATAAGATTCATAAACTAATTAATCGTATGGAGTAACGTTTCAACTTGAGTAGATTTTTCCTATATTGATGAAGATTACAAGTTAGGGGTTGAGTCGTACCTAGTGGTTATAACTCAAAGGTGTCCACTTGTACCCTTAATAGAATAGATGACCTAGGAGGAACTTATGGTACGAGTAAGGGTACCACTCGTACCCAAGGGAACAATTACTTAAGGAGTCGTACAGGGGATTCGTACCCTTAGATGGCATTATTTTCTAGCTTTTAAGTAAGGACCTTATGGTCATTTAGCATTCCTAAAATCCTATGTCCCTTCACTATATAAGTCATTGCATCCTACTAAGACCTTATTTTACAAGACTCAAGCACTCCAAATCACACTAAAAATTTCTTAAAACATGATTGGAGGCTAAGGTTTGGAGGGTGATCTTTAAGAGGCAAAATAGAGTCTATATTCTTGGTGATTTAAGTTTTTAAGGCATGTATCTCTCCCCCTTATTAAATAACTCTTAAACCCATGTATTTCACACTTGGATTAGTAAGTGTACATGGTGGTTTTGAAATTAAATGAAAAGGGTTTTGTTGCATAATGATGAATAATGATGATTCCTACTTAGACTTATGTTTATTCATGTTATTGATGGTAGCTTGTACATGTGAATAGTTGTTGTATATTCTCTAATATGCGGGTTTTGAGCAACCTTAGTCTTGACGATTTCTCCCATGAAATTGGCCTTGGTAAAGGCATGAACACAAGGTGATTCTGATAATGTATAAGTGAGACGTCTAGTTACATGATGATGATGCTTTGGACTAGGTCAGTGGCCCAATATGTATGAACGCTTGATAAATGATATTGTGAAGGTAAACTGAGCCATGTGCTGTGCAATTGATGACCTTGATGATTTGATGAATAAGAAGGGGGTTAAAGTTCCTAACATGAAAATGAACGTGAATTATGGGTGGCACTAAATTTTAGTATGGAATTGTTAATGAAATGTGAATTAGTTGTAAGGGTCTTGAGGACCATAGTTTGAATTGTGTTAGGAGTTAAATTAAGGCATTGACCTATTGAAATCATTGAACAATAAAGGCTCCCATAAGGACTATGTGGACATGTATAATGTTAAATTAGATAAATGGGTTAAGGTCCTTATATGTGGAATTGAATGCATGTGAATGCGTGGACAAAGGGTTAAGAGTCCTAATGTCAACTAATGATAGTCGTGATTGCTTGAGGTTAAAGTTCCTTGCCTATTGAGATTTCTTGTGGTTAAAGTCCCTTGTATAAATGAGATCTCTTGAGGTCGAAGTGCCTCTCCAAATGAATTGGCTCTAGGTTAGAGTCCCTTATCTAATGTAGCATGAGGTTAGAGTCCCAAACTAAATATGTGAGAAAGTGGTTAGAGTCCCTTGGTTGAATGAATGCGTGTGAGTGGTTAGATTCCCTCACTTATATAGATGTGTGTGAGTGGTCATAGTCCCTCACTTAAATGGAAGTGTATGTGGTTAGAGTCCCTTACTTGATGATATGTGAATATGGTTAAAGTCTTATGCCTAATGAGAGATTCTTGAATCTATAAGTGTGGAAGGTTGTGGTCCTCCATTACATGTATGATGAATGAGTGCTTCCAAAGTGTTAATAACAATTGTCCCCTTATTTAGCATGTGATACGTCTATATGTTTGGATAAGGTTATGAATGTGACTGAATATGATATATTGAATTGTTGTTGAATGATGATGCTACTTTATCCTTATACCTGAGTTACATACTAGAGTTCCAAACGCTAACCATCTTCGGATGCTATGTCCCCATGCAACATAGGGTCGAAGCATCTTCTTCTCTTCCTGAGTAGTGACTAGATGATCAAAGAAGTTCGTGCATTGGATTTGGAGTGGTGAGCTTTCTTTCTTCAATAGACATTAAACCTTAGTCTCATATCTTTAGACTTAGTTTATCTTTGGCTTGGTTTGGCTATCTTTGGGGACTTGTCCCGACGTATGCATTTCTAAATGTCAGTTCAAAAGAGGTATTGTGGATGACTGTTTACTTAGGTATATTGGTTAGTTGATAAAACTAACGAAATAGTTATACCATGTTTAGGTTATGACTTCTGGTATGTTTTCCACTATCTCAGTTTAGAGTCGGGATTCTCTCAACCCTTGTGATCATTGTGATAATTGTTATGGGTTATTGGGGCAACATTCGAAACATGTAAGCTAGAGGTGCTAATACAACATGGCACAGTTTTGGGGTATGTCAAGTTGGTATCAGAGCCTAGGTTCATAGTCAGTTGGGTGTCCATAATACTGTGTCGAGTAGACTCTTTTTTTTGGGTGTGAAATGAGCCATACTTATAAAAGAGGAGCTATGAGACATTTTAGGAAATGTTTCCCTTTCTTTTGTTTCAATCTCAAGCTATAGAGTCTAAGGTCTTGCATTCCTATGATTTCTATTTTCTATCTTTTAGATCATGCATCCAAAAATATCTGAGGTTCAGGCAAATCCTTTTGAGGGCCCTATGGATAAAGTTCATCCAACTTCTAGAGTTTGGACCTGAGCTACGGATGCGTCATCCGAACATCTTTGTGGGGTTTGATAAGTAGTGATTTTACCACTCAATTGCACTAAATATTCATACACACTACCTTGTTTTAGATGAATAAATGAGACATAATTGTGATTAAATGCACGAATATTAACTCTTTTTAGGCATATAGTTTAAGAGATAGAAAGATATGGATTAGAGCTCAAAATGATCAAAATAGGAGCAAAAACAGGTAGTTGAAGACCTGAAGTAGAAGGGCATCAGTTACCACAATCGCGGTCTAATGACCTTGAGCGTAGCAGCCAAGCAGGGTTAATACATCACAGTCACGTTTACCTATCGCCGTTGTAGAAGTCGCAGGTGCGACCATCCTGGCGCGATCGCGGATAAGCGGAAGAGTTCAACCCAAGTGAGCTATAAATGTACGTGGTTGATCCCAATTTTTGCTAAGAAGACCTAAATCCTTGATTCATGTATCATATTTCATCTTTCCTATTTTCTTAGGTTTAGCTTTTGTAGTTGATAAGCCTCCATTTTTGAAGAAGAAAATATTGTACAATTTTTGGGTGAAGAATATATTAGAGACTTTCTAAGTGGAAGGTTAGCTCACTTCCATTGTTGATTTATGGGAGTGCCAAGTTTGAAGTAACATTTTCTTAGATTCAATAAAGCACTTCATTTGAGATTATGGGTATATCTATGCTTATTTATCTTAAGTATATCTAGATCTACCTCTTGGGTTTATGTGTGAATAAGAGTTAAAGTGTGTATGGATTATTATTGATTAGCTTCTATTTAGTAGTTTATGTTTTTGGGTTTTATCATTTCTATGCTAACTTGGTTGGAGTTTGATAGGAGAAAGCCCCAAATACCCACATGGATATGATGAGTGAAAGCTCCACACTCTAGAAAATCAATGCTATCTTTGAAAGAAGGATTTTGGGTGAAGTTTAGGAATCCATATAATCTAAGAAAGAGGGATGTGGAGACCAAAGAAATGATAGACAATTATGGATATAGTTTGCTAAATTTTCACTATCTAAGATATAAGGGTGAATGTGAGATTTACTATACCATGGGTAACATCCTAGAAATAAGGATGACTAGATTGAGGTTGTGGTTACCAATTGTTGAACACACCTATTAGGTATTCAAGAGAATCAATGGGTGAAAGTTCGGTGTTTTATTGAAAGACTAGCATCAAATTCTATAACCAAAACTACACATATTTGCCTTGCTAAATTAATGTTGATTTCTAACACCCACATATCACTCCCTTAGTATTGCATAATCCCAAGATATGTGCATAATTGTTAAAAATATAATTATTCGTGGCCCCAAATTCGTACTAGAAAAATCCAAAAATAAATTGTAGTGTAGATATCTATCTCCCCCATTTTTATCTTCGTGTAACATTGGCTTGAATTTAACTCATGTCTATTATTTTGAATCAACTTTATTGACACTCACATTGTACCTAGTGGATTTGACCCTGACTCCAAAGTTGGATAAATATATTTATGATGACCACCTTGCACTAAATTGGATGTTTAAGTTGAGTGTTATAAAAAATGGCACCGTTTCCGTGGAACAATTTAGTGTATTGAGTTAGGTTGAAATTTTTTGTAATTATTTGTTTGTGATTTTATTTTTTTCATGTGTTAGGTAGATTTTCTTTATTTTTATTTATTTCATACTATGGCATCAAAGAATGAATGTGGGTTTTGTGGTTGGAAAGAGCATCTTGATAAATCATGTCCATATTGTGGTGGACCTCACTTTTGGCAAGATTGTAGAAATACTTCTCGGAGAGAGATATGTGCACTATCTCAATCTTATAGGGAGTATGGTTATTCTCTATTTTGTGGTCAAAATAGAAATGAGAGTGACTGTACAAATGCCCCTCCCCTGTTATTGTAACTCGGTAGCTAGTTCTTCTCCTGACTTTGATAGGTCTTATGAGAAATCAAAGGAAGAAAGAACCACAAAAAATATTGGTGTTGAAGAAATGCTTCAATGTATATTTGAACGGGCTAAATCAATGGAGTTTGAATTAGAACATTGCAATGATTATTCCAATACTCCCTCCACTCGTGATTCTATCCCAACTGCTAGTTCTTCTTATGAGTTTCATAGGCCCTATGATGAAATGAAGTAAGAACAACATACTGGGTCCAATATCTTTTAAGTTATGCTTCAAATTATTTTGGATTGGGTAACTACAATAGGGAAGAAAATGAAAGGCATACATCAATCCAAAGAGGCATTTGGAAGGGAGATTGTCAAGGTAAAGGAAATGGGCAAGGAAATAAATCTTGCAAATGCCATTGCCCTTCCTTCTTCCTAACATGAGGTTAATCAAGAAGAAAAACTGAGCTATGATTATGATCTTGGAAACAAAGAACCCTCTACTTTCCAACCATCCAAATAAAATGATAATCAAGATGTCAAAATAAAGGAAAGGGTACTAGAGTCAAAAGAAGAATCAAAGCACATCTCTTATGACAACTCCAATCCATTTTGGGCGAGAATGTCAAAATGGATGCAACTCCAAAATTAGAGAGAAGACCTTACTCGAACGACATTTTAATATTATTCTTGGTGGATGTGGTGGAAGTCAAACCACCCAAGCAAATGATAAATTTTGGAAATGAGGAGGAAAATCCCGACATTTTGGAGTTTGTCATTCCAAAAGGGATAAATAAAGCCCCTCACTTGAAGGCCAATAAAAGAAAAATTCGGTGTGTAACAAGTGAAATTTTGATGCTCTCACCAATACCTAACGAGCCTATTAGGAAGTTTGATGTAAAGTTTGGTAAAAGGTTTAAATCTTCAAAGTGGCGAGATTGTCATTTTTCACATCTTCCAAGTTTCATCTTGGTAAATTTGAATCTTCTGTACCTATTCCGCTTATTACATATTGAATTTTCTAAGTATAAATACAAAAGAAAAGAGTGGAGACATCGTGCTGTCACATTAAACTAAGTTCTAGATGGGAGAAAACCCATCATGCCATGAAAAGTGGCCCATATCCTTTTTATTTACGCATGATAGAGTATATTTCATTATTTTAAGCATGCACAATCCATGAAATGTTGGTGCCAATGGGAATTTTTGTTAAATTTGAGAAAGGAACATGTGAAATTTACAAGTTGGACCGAACAAGAAGTGCAGGAAACCCAGTTGGTTGGTCTCAGTTACCATAACTATAATCCGTACCATCATGATCGCAAAGGCCACGTGATCACAATTGTGTGACTAAGACCGCGATCATGGTCAAATAAGTTTAAATGATCATCTTACTACCCATTTTTTCCTACGCCCCTCTCTCACTTTGTCTCAAAATACTCTTTGAATTTTAGCACTACATTGCATAAACAAGTGACATCTCATTCCAATAGTATCATCTAACTAGGTAAGTTGTCTCAAGTCCCTTGATTTGGATATAATTGCATGAGTTGAACTCGTAATGTATTAAAAAAGCCTAAAATAATGTTTTCGTTACCAAACCATGCTTAATTTTCTTTGTGGTTAGCTGTTGTAGTTAGTGTACTTACTATTTAAGGAAGTCTTTAGTAGCCAAAAGTAAGCCTTTAACCTTTTAACTTGAAGTGTACACCACATGTGCGATTAGAATGCCTCTACGAATCCAATGTTAAATTTCATTAAGTTTGGGGCTATGATAACACACTCAAGACTTGAAATTTTCCATTTATAATGTTATTATGGCTAGTTTAAGCAAAAATTATAAGGTAAAACTGTGTTTCAACCATTGTACAGAAACTATCAAACCTAGTCTCAGGTACCGCAATCGCGGTCCGCTGATCGTGATCTCAGTACCTTGGTGGCAGATAATTCTTCACAATCACCATACTTGAGGGTAGTTTTAAGTAGAAATAAAAAATTCTACACATCTCTCGCTGGCCTCAAAACCTGCATAACATTACCACATGACCTTAACTATTTAATTTAGCATATTTTTGGTATGCTAATAATAATGTTGGCCTAAGCTGTTTTGTTTATAGGTTCTCAGCGTCAATGATGGGATATTTTGACAATACCTGATTCATGGCCACACAATGCCAGCACACCTACTACAAAGATTATTATAGGACTAAGCTACTCCATGAAAGGGGTTTTAGCTTAGACAAGGTAGAGGAAAAACTCCAAGAATTCCACGCCAGACTCACTGCAACCCGGTAGGTGTATTTTTCCCCAGAACCTGGTTATGATAATGAGCAATTGGTGCATAAATTCTATGCAAACCTCAGTATAGTTTCTCTCATAAACCCATTGATGATAATTTGGGGTAAGCAGGTGAACTTCTAAGCAGACCAGGTTAATGCAGTTTATGGGCTCCCAGATGCTAACATGGGGCAGTTCCAGGAAAGAGCATGTTAGTAGAGGACCTGGATGGCCAACATTTTATGTCCTAGAAAAGTAGTTCCCTAAACCTCACCAAGAGAGATATTTTGATGAAGGACTTCACAATATAAGCCAGGCTTCGGTTGAACATCATATGCAGTCGAGTATTGCCTTGCACCTATATGCCTATTATCATAAATTTAAGAGCCTAGATGGTGGCTTGCATCTTATCTGGCATCTCTCTCAATGTGAGGAAGATTGTTCTTTCAGAGTGGAGGTATTTCTGGACTCATGGAGGTACACACCTTTTTTTTCTTCCCTTATAACTGAGCTTTATATGAGGGAAGGAGTGAAAGAATATGCTGTAGATACCTGCACACGTCTAGGCTCCCTTATCTACCCACTTAAATTTAGAGGTGAGGGTGTCTTCATTTAGAGTAAAAAGAGGAAAATAGACACGAACAAATCAGTCCAAGAGAACCCCCTCAATGACATCTCATGTAAAATAAGGGAGGTTAGGGAGCTAGTGTCTAGATTTCCTCAGGGACCAGGAGAGCCATCCACTACTCGTCACCCATATGTAACTAGGTCAGATTATGACATATATCATGAGGAGCAGAATAAGCAGGGATACACTGTTACTAGTTTTGAGAGAGTCTACTCAACTTTAGTGGGATCACATAGGGACCTCAAGGAGTCATATAAGAAGATGGTAAAGAGACAGAATAAAAGAGATAAATTCTTTAATAAGTTGTGGAAGGGGGTAAAGGGAATCTTTAAGGTGCTCAAACCAAATGAGTGACTTCCTTCACCGAGGTTGGATAGTGAAAACGAAGACCCTACTGATTAGTCAGTTGATGATGCTGGTGGTGATGGTGTAGAGTCATCAAAAGAGAGCAGATCTTGAGGCATTTTCAAGGAGATCCCTCTTACTCTTTATTTATTGCAAATATAGTGGGGACACTGCATTCCTTTTAGTTGGGGGTACCCCTGGATTTGTAGTGTTTTTATTTTATGATGTTGGATATTTCTATTTGTGTTGTTGTTTTGAGATGACATTTTTTATATTTCTTTGTTTTTGTTATGAGATGCTACATTTTGGGCGTTTTATTGTTGCCAACATTTAATGGATTATCATGCTCTTCTTTTATTTTTTGTATTCTTTTAATTTAAATTTTATTTTAAATTTGGTGACGCATGACTAGCTTTGCCCTATGATGGATTGAGTGATGACATTATTAAGGGCAAAACATCGTGTTTGTGTTTTGAGGCATATATGAAGGGGAATTTTGAGTACCCATAGCATAAATATCGAATACTACAAGGGAAGTCCGAGTACCTGTAGCATGGTAAATTGTAAGTTTGGGATTATGTTATACACCATTGGTGAAGTCTGAGTAGCCATATGGGTAGTTTTCCCATTTTGAGCCTCAATGTGAGACTCAAGCTTTGGTTTTTTTTCATATTTTAACAAATTGTGTGTGGTGATAATGTAAAAAGATTGACCGCCTCCATGTTTATCCAAAAGTTCTCAAAACTAAATCAAGGGCACAAATGTGAGCAATTTTCTAATGAAACTTTTTCTGTTTGTATGTCTCTGCATGATTTTTACTTGTGATTAGAAATAGATACTCTAAATCTTTTTGAAGATGGAGGGACATTTGATCTCCCTTGGTGAATTATGCATGCCATGTGTGGAGAGTTATTTGCATGCATCTCTTGTATACATGTGTTATCTAGAACTTGCCCCGTTAGTCTTTTAAAGTTAATGTTGATTGTATTTGGTTGGAGAAATGATATTAGGCCACCTTTGTGATTTTGGAAGCTCACTCTATCCTAAAATCCTACCAAAGAATGAATATAACCCATAGTTACCTAATTGGAGCCTTTGGAGCTTTCTTTGGCAAACATGTTACAAGCTGTAAAACATTTTTTTATTCCTCTTTGCAACGCCCAGAGTTAGTACCCCGAATGCTACACGGTGCTCATAATCCCAAAGGACCATAAGCTAACCCATGACTGTACATGTTGTAATAAATGAATAATAATAATAATGAAATATGTAGAAATTAGGAGGAAAATATGCCATATGGTTCAATACTAAAATAAATCTAACTGCAGTATAGTAACACCAAAACTAATAATCTGTCTGAAAATACTCTAGTCTAAAAATTCTCAAAACTATCTGAAATTCGGAGTTAAGGGGACAAGTCCCCAAGTAACTCCAACTTCTAAAATAAATTGAAATGCTGAATTTATAATCATGTCATCGAATTATGATGACTCACCACTAACTCTAACTGCTGAAGATCTAAACTGCTAAAGGTGCTCGAGATCCCGTGCTTTTGAACCTATGATATAAAACATCATAGTCCAAAAGAAAAGTATGCGTCAGTACTTTGAATGTACTGGTATGCTAAGTGAGGTAGGATAAAGTGCATGGGTTCTTATGCATGAACAACACTGACTGAATGACATAAGTATAACTAGATGAGAGTACAAGTATGAATACATTACTATAACTGAGATCGTGATAACACTGAATACTGAGTCTCAATACTGATTAACTAATATCTGAGTACACTGATACTGAATTACTGATAACTGAATGACTGTATCTGACAGCCTTTATTCTGTGGAACTATACTGTGTTCCATACTGAGTTGAGTGACTGTGTCTGATAATCTTGAATCTGTAGAACTAAACCGAGTTATATTTTGAGACTGGACCTAAACTGATATTGTGGGAGGTAATCATCTGACCGACATGCTCCTTTTTGAATAGATTGGGGTCCAACCTATAACCCCAGTTGGAAGGGTATCAAAATAGTGCCACGGGTAAAGATAAGCTGAGTCACCCTCATCTCGCAGGTGCTCTGAAGAAGAATGGTGTTACCCTCAATTGGCAGGTAGATCACCTCATCAACCCTTAACTGGAAGGTTTATGTCTTAACCTACACTGGCTATGTAGTTGTGGAACACAAGGACTACTTCTAAGGATCACACCCTCTACTGGAAGGTGAGTCCCCATCCTTGGGTTCACTCGGCGCTGAATCTTACTCCCAATTGAATAGACACTGGACTAATTTCTAAACTGTTCTAAGATGGACTGAACTGCTACTGATCATACTGCTTAACTGAACTAAACTGAGTCCACTGAGTCTCGTTGACTGATGGAATACTACTAAATTTAGTTAACTGATTGAATTTACTGAGGTATGAACTAAATACTGAACTAGATTGGACTGATACTGAGTTTACTAAATTTTCCTGAGTTCTTTAACTGACTGAGAGTACTACTAATTGTGACATGACTGATACTATCTTGAGACTGACCATGGATCTAGGTAATTAGTTAAATTTTTGGGTATTAAATATCCCCAGAACTCTACAGCATGAAAAGTAAAGCATCACATGATCCTGCATTGCATAAAATGCACACTTGTTCATAATGTATATGTAGAGACATTTTACAAACACTTTCATGGTATAACTTGCACATAAGCTAGCATGGCATGATTTCTTTCCCTTATTAGTTCATATAAAAAATTCATCAAGCACTTGATAAGCATAATATATGCATAAAATAAAAGGGCATCGTGCTGCACTTGCAATTTCATAATTTTAAGCGGTTTAAGATGGATTCAAATGAATTTACACGCATAATAACCAATTCCACATGAAAAGTGTAATAAATCACGAAATCAAAAGCTAATTCAAATAATAATCATGAATACACTTTAATTCCAATCATGCAATTCATAAATTCCAACTACTTGAAGTTTAAAAGAGTTTTTTAAAAGGTTCCTTCCACCCTTGGATGAACACTTCACATACCTTGGTTTGTGATTAAAGAATAATGGTGGAAACCATGAGCCTTGAATTTGAAATTTAATCTCCTACGATTTTTGTTCTTGAGTGCTTTGAGAAAGAATGAATATAATTTGCTAATTAAGGGCTAAATCTCATGTTATGTGGGCTGAAGGATGTTGGAAAAGACCCAAATACCCCAAAAGATGTGGCTTTTTAATGACTAAAAATTGAACCATCGATGTGTAGAATGATGAGTCACGTCGTTAGAATCAACACAGTAGTCAGCGTACCGCGTCAAGTTTGTATCGGTTCACTGGAAATTGCCAATGGGAGCTAAGGAAAATAGTGATCGCCATGATGGTCAATGCGCCACACTGAGATTGCATTGATACACTATTTTTGATTCCCAAACGTGGTTTAAATGAGGTTCGAAAAAAATAAAACTCGTTTGGAACACCTACTGACATTGCTGATCATGAATTAACCTAAAGATTGATAATTTAAGGTTATAGAGGTCATGAAATAGAGTTTCCAACTTATGAAGTCCAAAATGACACGATGTTCGAATACTTAGCTAAAATTTTCTAAGTCTAGGACCCCTTAGAAAGCTTAAAAGATTGAGTTAGGCTTAGGATTTTATGGGGTCTTACAATATCTCCCCCTTAAGAACATTTGTCCACGAATGAGAATGATAAAACTTAGAATACAGTTAGATTGGATTTGGACACTGGACATGCACAACTGAAGCATGATTCCATGACTAAAATCACTAATGAACAAAATTATCCTATCGAACATCAAAATATGATGCATGAGTACATAGCCGAACATGATTCGTGAATGCATGACTAAGTATGCAATGTTAGTTGATACTATGTTGGTAGCTCTATCTGAACATGAGACTGAGTAATTCAAAGGAAAACTATTACCTTGGGTTAAGTCTGAGTTAGCGTAAAAAAGGTGAGGGTATTTGGTCTGTATGTCTGTTTCTTCTTCCCAAGTAGCTCCCTCAATGGACTGATTCCGCCAAAGAACTTTGACTAGAAGGACTCTTTGTTCCTCAGTCTGCAAATCTGATAGACAAGGATTTCGACTAGAATCTCTTCATAAGAAAGTTTGTTCTGAATATCTATGTACAACTGCTAGGTCACCTACGCATTTCTTAAGAAAGGAGACATAGAACAGTGTATGCACTGAAGCTAAGTTTGAAGACAATCTAGCTCGTAAGCTACCTTTTCAAAATGGATGAGAATTCAGTAAGGACCAATATATCAGGGACTGAGTTTCCCCTTCTTGCCAAAGCTCTTCACTCTTTTCATAGGAAAGATTTTCAAATACACAAAATCATAAATCTCGAACTCGAGATTCTTTCTGCATACATCTGCGTATAATTTCTATCGGATCTGAGCTTTCTTGAACCTTTCCTTAATCAACTGAACTTTCTCTAAGTTATCAAATACCAAGTCAGGCCGTTCCATAGTGGCCTCACCCACTTCAAACAAACCAATGGGAAATCTACACCTCCTCCTATAAAGTTCCTCAAACGGAGCCATCTAAATGTTGGAATGACAGCTTTTGTTATATGAAAATTCAGTTAAAGAAAAGTGGTCATCCCAACTACTTTTAAAGTCTATTGCACACCCTCTCACAATATCTTCTAAAGTCTGAATAGTCTTTTCTTCTTGACCCTATGTCTGAGGTTGAAAGGTTATACTGAGGTGAACTAGGGTACCAAGACCCTTTTGGAATGCTTTCCTTTAATGAGAGGTAAACTAGGTACCTCTATCTGAGATAACCATGCAATTTGACCAACTACCTGATATAGAGTTTTGCTTAATCCTCGATTGAATAATAGGTATGGACTGGTAGAAAATGAGATAATTTGGTCATCCTATCTACAATTACAAAAATTAAATCATGCTGGTGACGAGTATGAGGCTCACCCATCACAAAGTCTATATTCACTTCTTTCCACTTCCAGGTAGAAGTATTAAATTCTTGCATGGACCCATTTGGCTTATGATACTTGATCTTAACCTGCTGATGTATTGAGCAGTTAGCCATAAACTCTACAATGTCTCTCTTCATCCCACTCCACCAATAAATCTCCCAAAAATCATAATATATCGTAGTGTCCTCTTGATGAATAGAGTAGCATGCACCATGCACTTCTGCAAGAATTTGCTACCTTAAGTCATCTACACCTGGAACACATAGACGACCTTGGAAATGTAACACACCATCTCCCCCTTGGTAGAAAAACTCTACCTTCTGATCTTTAACTGATTCTTTTAACCTCACTAGACTAGGATCCCTATCTTGTTTTTCTTTCACCTCGGAAACTAGGGATGATTATGAAATACTCTGCACCCATACATTACCTTCTACTAACTTGACTAAGTGAACACCTAGTTAGGAAAGTTGATGAACTTCCCAAGCTAACTAGTTTTTACTATCCTCCACATGAGCAATACTACCCATAGACATCCTATTGAGAGCATCAACAACTACAAGGATTTACCTGAATGATATAGGACACTCATGTAATAATCTGTTAACACTCCAACCACCTTATATGATGAATGTTTAAATCTTTATGATAGAACACATACTGTAGGATCTTATGGTCAGTGAACACATCAACGTCCACCCCATAAAAAATAGTGCCTCCAAATCTTTAAGACAAACACTATTGTTAATAACTCAAGATCATGAGTAGGATAGTTCTTTTCATGGGGCATAAGATATCTAGAGGCATAGGCTATGACCTTACTTCTCTGTATCAAAAAACATCCTAAATCGACTCTGGAGGCATCACAATATACCACAAACCTATCTAACCATTTGGTAGGGTCAAAACTTGAGTTGTAATAAGTCGAGTCTTCAACTCTTGAAAACTCTTTTCACCAGAATATAAGAACTAGAATTTGACTTTCTTCTGAGCCAATCTGGACATAGGGGATGTAATAGATGAAAATTCCTCAACAAACTATCGATAATAGCTAGCCAAGCCTAAAAAACTACTGATATCTAATGGAGAGATGAGTCTAGGAAATTTCTCACTGCTTTGGTCTTTTAGGGATCAACTCTAATGCCATCACCAGAAATGATATGGCCAAGGAAGGCTACTGACTTCAGCAAAAATTTGCAATTGCTGAATGTAGCAAATAACTAATGGTTTCTAAGAGTTTGTAATACTATTCTGAGATGGTTGCATGATAATGCTCACTACGGGAGTAGACAAGAATGTCATCTATGAAGACTATGATGAACATGTCCAACTACTGCTTGAACACGCAGTTCATCAAGTCCATAAAGGCTGCAGGGGTATTGGTATGACCAAAGGACATGACTAAGAATTTAAAGTGACCATACCGAGTTCTGATGGCTATTTTTGGGATGTCACATTCTCTGAATCTGAGATGATAATATTAAAATCAGAGGTCTATCTTAGAAAAGTAATCGGCACCCTGAATTTGGTTAAATAAGTCATCTATTCTGGAAAGTGGATACTTGATTTTGACCATGAATTTGTTTAGATGATGGTAGTCAATGCATATTCTGAGAGAACCATCTTTCTTATGTATGAATAAAATTGGTGTGCCCCATGGGGACATACTAGGTCTGATAAATCCCTTCTCTAGGAGATCTTTCAACTGTACTTTTAATTTTTTGAGATTTGCAGGTGCCATTCTATATGGAAAAATAGATATGGGTTGATTATCTAGAAAAAGGTCTTTTCTAAAGTTGATTTCCCTTTTGGGAGAAACTCTGGGAAGATCTTCGGGAAACAAATCTGATAATTCATATGCTACTGACACTGATTCAAGATTAGGGGTTTCTGAACTAAAGTCCTGGACTTGAACAAGAAGGCAAACACATCCCCTAGATATCATTTTCCCTGCCTTTACGTACGAAACAAGCTGACCCCTAAGTGCTGAAGTACTACCCCTCTATTCAAGGATGGGTTCATTCAAAAACTGAAATTGGAAAATTCTATTTCAGCAGTCAACTGAGGAACAGAAGGAATGAAGCTAATTCTATTCTATGTCAAGAACGACATCAAAATCATTCATCTCTAATTCATCTAAGTCTGCTGAAATGACTTTTTGAGATATCATAATCGGATAGTTCTTGTATACCCGTCGGGCTATAATATATTTACCCACAGAGGTAGAGACTGAGAGAGTCTCTGCTAGAATTTCAGGACTGACTCTGAAATTAACAGCTTTATATGGAGTAACAAAGGACAACGAAGCTCCTAGATCTAGCAAAGCATAAACATGTAAATGGAAAACTTATAACGTACCAGTAACCATATCAGGAGAAATTTCTTGAGCCTATCGGGACTGAAGAGTATAGAGTCTGTTTGGGAACTGCCCACTGGTGGCACTGGAAATGGCACCTACTGATTCGGGCAACCGGATAGAGCTGGGGGACGGTTATACTAACCCTAATAACCTAGTTGGGGATAATCTCTGACTCTATAACCTGGCTTGCCATACCCAAAACACATATCACTGCCCACTCTACAGATACCCTAGTGGTTTTTGTCCTATTTTTGACAAAGGGGATTGGTTCGGGTGGTGCTGACACTACCATAGGGTTTAAGACTAACACCCTATCTTTATTTCCATCTCGTAATTTTAGTACTGGAGCACTAGCTGAGGATAGAGCTAGAATTGAGGATTTTGGGCGGAACTGAGAACGATTCCCACCCTCTAATTTAGGCTGAGTGAAGTTAAAACTTCCCATTCTCCCTGTCTTGTTCTCTCTTTCGTTCTCCCTATTCTTAGCCTCCTCTATCTACTGAGCATGGATCATAAGCCTAGATATGTCTATCTCCTTAATCATCATTGTGGTCCTACACTCCTTAACCATACAATTAGACATGCCAGACACTTACTTACTCATCCTGGATCTGCTATTTTCCACCACATGAGGAGCATATCTGGCTAATTAAGTAAACTTAAGAGAATACTCTTTCACCATCATATTGCCCTACTTAAAATTTATGAACTCTAAAACGTTCGCTTTACACAACTCCAATGGGAAGAACTTACCCAGAAAAGCAGTGACAAACTCCTCCCATTCTATGGGCCCTACATTTGTGGCCCTTTCTTCTTTCCACTATTTGAACCATGAGTGGGCCATATCCTACAAATGATATGCGGCTAGCTCAACACTCTCAATAGTAGTCACTTCCATAATATCTGTAACTTTTTGCACTTAATCAAGAAATTCCTAAGGTTTCTCATCTGTCTTAGACCTAGTAAAAGATGGAGGGTTCATTCAGGTTAAATCTTGAATCTTGCTACAATAGAATAAGACATTGGGTTGGATGCTACAACATTTGGACATTCATTTTAGGATGCCACAAAATGTACTAGGGTGGTGAAAGATACTCTAAACTCAGCGTGGGAGACAGGTTCGTCCAGAGCATTTGGATAAACATGCTAGGATTTTGGCTGGTCTCCCATTTCTCTACCCTTAGTCCTCTTTAGAGGCATATTTTGTAAATAGAAGAGAAACTTGGAATAGACAGAGTGTTTAACTGGATCTTATGCTCACTCGCACGACATGAATACTTAAAGAAGGGAAACATTTCCTAAAACATCTCGTAGCATCCAGTCCATAAGTGTGGTGCGCTACACACCCATGAACAAGATTCTACTAGATATATATTTTAGACTTCCTAGGACTCTATTGAACCTTAGGCTCTTATACCGAGTTTTTAATGCCCCGAGTCAGTACCCTAGATGCTACATGGTGCTCATAATCCCGAAGAACCATAAGCTAACCTATGACTAGTACCAGCTATAATAACTAAATAATAATAATACTAAAATATGCAAATATTAGGCAAAAAAATGCCATAAGGTTCAATACTGAAATAAATCTGATTGTGGTATAGTAATACTAAAACTGATCTATCTGTCTGAAAATACTCTACTCTAAAATGCCTCAAATCTGTCTGAAATGTGAAGTTAAGGGGACAAGTCCCCAACTAACTCCAACTACTAAAATAAACTAAAATGCTGAGATATTAATCATGTCCTCAAACTATAAGGACTCACTACTAACTCTGACTATTGAAGATCTGAACTGCTAAGGGTTCTTAGAAGCCCTTACGTTTAAACCTATCATATAAAACATCATACCGCAAAAGAAAAGTATGCGCCAGTACATTGAATGTACTGGTATGCTAAGTAAGGTAGGCTAAAATACATAGGTTCTTATGTATGAATAATACTAACTTAATGACATGAGTATAATAAGATGGGAGTACATACATGAATACATAACTGTAACTAAGATTGTGATAACACTGAATACTGAGTCTGATTATTGATTAACTGATATCTGAGTACACTAATATTGAATTACTAATAACTAAATAACAATATCTGACTGTCCTGATTTTATGGAACTATATTGAGTTCCATACTGAGCTTACTGACTATGTCTAATAGTTTTTAATTTGTAGAACTAAACTGAGTTCTATTTTGAGAGTGGAACTAAAATTGACACTGTGGGAGGTAATCATCTAACGACATGCCCCCTTTTGAATAGATTAGGGTCTAGACTATAACCCCAGTTGAAAGTGTGTCAGTATCGTGCCATGGGTAAAGACGAGCAGAGTCATCCTCATCTCATAGGTGCTCTGGACAAGAATGGTAGTACCCTCAACTGGTAGGTCGATCACCTTATCAACCCTCTATTGGAAGGTTAATATCTCCACCTACACTGTCTACATAGTTATGAAACACAAGGACTGCTTCTAAGGCTCACACCCTCTACTGGCAGGTGAGTCCCCATCCTTGGGTTCACTCGGTGCTGAATCCTACTCTCAACTAAATAGACACTGGACTGATTTCTAAATTGTTCTAAGCTGGACTCAACGACTACTGATCATTCTATTTAACTAAACTAAATTTAGTCTATTGAGTTCCGTTGATTGATAGAATACTAGTGAATTCTTTTAAATAATGTATTTATTAAGGTCTAAACTACATATTGAACTAGACTAGACTGATACTGAGTCTACTGAGTTTTCTTGATTCCTATAACTGACTAAGAGTACTACTGATCATGACATGGCTATACTATCCTGAGACTGACCATGGCTCTAGGTAATCAGTCAAATTGTCATTATTAAATATCCTCAGGACTCGATAACATGAAAAGTAAAGCATCACATGATCTTGCATAGTATAAAATGCATACTTGCTCATAATGTATCTATAGAGACATTTTATCAAACACTTGCATGGTATAACATGCACATAAGCTAGCATGACATGATTTCTTTCCTTACTAGTTCATATTAACAATTCATCAAGCACATGATGAGTATAATAGATGCACATAATAAGAGGGAATCATAATTTTTACCCAATTTCATAATTTCAAGGGGTTTAACATGAATTCATATGAATCTACACACATAATAACCAATACCACATGAAATGCATAAGAAATCATAAATAGAAATCTAATTCAAATAATAATCATGAACACACTTTAATTGCATTCATGGAAGTCATAAATTCAAATTACTCAAAGTTTAAAAGAGTTTCTTGGACTCCAAGGGTGGAAGGAACCCTTGGATGAACACTTAACATACCTTAGTTGGTGAATTCTTGAAAAATAATGGTGGAAACCTTGAGCCTTGAATTTGAAATTTAATCTCCTAGGGTTTTTGTTCTTGAGTGTTCTTAGAAAGAATGAATATAATTTGCTAATTGAGGGATAAATCTCGTATGATGGGGGCTGAAGCACATGGGAAAAAGGTCCAATAACCCCAAAAGATGTAGATTTTTAATAACTACAAATTGAACCATCAATGCATATACCGACGCATCACATCATTGTCATTGATGTGATAGCAACACATTGCATCTAGTCTATTGGTTCACTGGAAATTACAATTGGGTGCCAAGAAAAATACCGAGCGACGAGATGGTCGATGCTCCGCATTGAGATTGCACTGATACACTAGTTTAGATTCATAAACGTGGTTCAAACAAGGCCTAAAAAATATGAAACTCATTCAAGAACACCTACTGACATTTCTGATCATGAATTAACCTTAAGATTGACATTTAAAGGTTAAAGAGGTAGTGAAATAGAGTTCCTAACTTGTGAAGGCCAAAATGACACTAAGTTTTAATACTTAGCTAAAATTTTCTAAGTCTGAGACCCTTTAGCAAGCTTAAAAGACCGAGTTAAGCTTTTGATTTTGTGGGGTCTTACAGAGCCGTACCATTCTTGAATTGAAAAATGTAATTTGGGGCTAAAATCCTAAGTTGGGGATGGTAAAGTTTGATGGAAGTAAGTTTGGTGCCACAAAGATATAGTTATATGCCTAATGTGCATAGACTTTTAAAAGAACCAAATAAAAGAAGAAAGAGTCAAACAAAGGAAATAATTACATAAAAGTGCATGAAAAAGATATGAAAAAAGTTTGGTAAACAAAGTAAATAAAAGGCAGGCATGATAAAAGAGAGAAAACAAAGAAGAGTGGCCCATAGTTAATAAAGAGAGATTGAAAAAGTATAATGTAGATTCTTAAGCAAGGGAGTAGCCATGTTGTTACAAAAATAATATCCTACCCTAACTTGAATCTACGTTACAAGCTTAAAAAGTCCTTCGAGATCTCCAACCACTTACTTTCTTTGTAGTGGCTACTGAAAATAGGGGCAAGCCTATGGTATAACACTTGTTGCATAGAGATTTCTTTTGTGAGGGAGAGATATTTCCACTTAAAATTTCTTTTTTCATATTTTGTATCTTATTATGAAGAATTCTTTTTCTTATGATGTTGACATGTGAAACAAGTTGAGATGGGCGATTTTTTCACCTTCCGGCCATGAGGCAAATAGAGTATAGCTTAGTTATGGTCAAAAGGGAGTCAATTCTAGAGTACTAGTTTTTTGTTACTTGGTCACTCTTTGAACTCCTTTGTAGCCTTGTATATAACATTTTATAATGAGGGCTGTAGTGAAATTATCTTAGCTAATGTTCAATGAGCTACTTGTGGTAGTGACTCAGGTAAAAGTCACTATGATTTTTAAGGCACAAAGTTTGGGCATAAACAATTATGTCTCATGGTAAGAGGTAGTGTTTTTTAAGGGCAAGCAATAACTTTAAGTTAGGGGTGTTGATAAGTAGTGATTTTACCTTTCATTCACACTCAACATTCGTACACACTACCTTATTTTGGATGAATAAATAAGGCATAATTGTAATTAAATGCACTAATATTGGAACTCAAAATGATCAAAAAGAAAGCAAGAAAGTGAAGCCGAAGACCTAGAGTAAAAGGGCCTCAGTTACTGCAGTCGCGGTCTACTAAGCGCAATTGCGGCAGTCAAGCAGGGTCAACACATCGTGGTCACATTTACCTATTGCTATTACGAAAGCTGTGCGTGCAGCCATAGTAGCGTGATCATGACTAAGAGAAAGATTTCATCCCAATGGAAATATTGAAATATACACGGCTAATCCCAATTTGGACCAAAAAGACCCAAACCCTTGATTTATCTATCATATTCCACCATCCCTAATTTTTTAGGTTTAGATTTTGTATTTGATAAGCCTCTATTTTTGGAGAAGAAAATATTGTATAATTATTAGGTGAAGAATATATTGGAGCCTTTCTAAGTGGAAGATTAACTCACTTCTATTGTTCATTTGTAGGAGTTCCAAGTTTGAAGTAACATTCGCTTATGCTTCAGTAAATTACTTCAATAGAGATTATGGGTATATCTATGCTTGTTTATCTTATGTGTAACTAAATTTCCTTCTTAGGTTTATGTGTGAATAGGGGTTAAAGTGTGTGTGGGTTCTTATTGATTATCTTCTATTTAGTAGTTCTTATTTTTTGGGTTTTATCATTGCTATGCTAACTTTGTTGGTGTTTGATGGGTGAAATTCCCCAATACCCACATGGGTATGATGAGTGAAATCTCCATACTCTAGAAAACCTGATGCTATCTTCTAAAGAAGGGTTTTAGGTAAAGTTTTGGAATTTATATCATCCTTGAAAGATGGATTTAGAGACCAGAGCAATGATAGACAATTATGATGTAGTTCGATAAATTTTCACTATCTTAGACATAAGGGTGCATGTGAGGTTCACTATACTATGAGTATCATCCTAGAAATAGGGATGCCTAGATTGAGTTTGTGGTTACTAATTGTTGAACACACCTAGTAGGTATTCGAAAGTATCAATGGGTGAAAGTTTGGTCTTTTGTTAAAAGAGTACCATCAAAATCTATAACCAAACCTACCTATATATGGCTAACCAAATTGATGTTTATTGATAACACCCACATATCACTCCCTTAGTAATGCATAATCCCAAGATCTGTTCATAATTATTAAAAATCTAATTATTTATAGCCCGAATTTGTGCTAGAAAAACCTAAAAAGAATTAGCAGCGTAGATATCTATCTCCCCCATTTTTATCTTCATGTAACATTGATTTGAATTTAACTCATGTCTATTATTTTGAATCAACTTGATTGCCACTCACATTGTTTTACATGGATTCGACCCCTACACCAAAGTTGGGTAAATATATTGATGATGACTGCCTTGCAATAAATTATACATGTAATTTTAGCGTTATCATTGTTCCACCTACCCCCACCAATCTCGACTATTAGAGAGTCTCTCCTATTTTTTCACCTATGAGGGATGCTACTAATGTTGAGTTTTATCTCTCTATCAACTTCTTGACTCTATTGGTAGCCTCTCAGGCGGAGAGTGGTGCTATGACTACCATTTTTTTAGGCCACAATAATTGGAAAATTTAGGAGGTTGACCCCTCCAATATTATCCAATAGAAGGATTGAAGAAGATCCTCAAGGCTTCATTGATGAAATGGAGAATATCTTCTGAATTATGCATACTTTATAGATTGAGGCCGTCGAGTTTGCTTCTTTCCAATTGAAAGATGTAGCGTGCCAATGGTACGAGGGGTGGGAGTTGTATAGAGGTGTTGATATAAGTACCGCTATATGGGAGGACTTCTCCATAGCTTTCTTAGACCACTTCTTTCCTTAAAAGTTCAGGGAGGCTAAGGCAGAAGAGTTTGTAAACTTGAAACAAAGGAGGATGACTGTTCAAGAGTATGCCTTTAAATTCCATCAATTGTCAAGGTATGCTCCCAAGATAGTTTCTATCATGAGGGCTAGAATGCATAAGTTTATATCGGGTTTGACACATGAGTTAGTCCTTGAGAGCAAGATGGCCTTGTTGATTGAGCACACAGATATTTCTATGTTGATTATGTATTTGGAATAAGTGGAAGATGAGAAAAGAAGCAAGTTAAGCTTCTGAGAGGCAAGGAAAGAAGTTTAATCCTTCTGAGGGTAGTGATGGAGATGGCGACAAGTGGCCATGAAACAAGTGGGGGAGTTTGAGTTCTTTCACCTCGGCTAGTGTTTGCTCTATTACTTAAAGTTTTTGAGTGATCGTCAGACTTAATTTTATGGTGGGTCCCTGGCATAGTAAGCCCAATTCCAGGTTAGTAGGCCTAGTTGGCTCTACCTCCCCCTCCTTTAATATTCTATGGTTAGAGTCATCTTGGTTAGTATTAAAAGGGCAAAAACATAAGTTTCCTTTATGGTCAGATTGGTCATATGCAACACGATTGTCCTTCTCTAGCAGTTTCTTGGGCCAATAAGGCTCCTATTGCTACTCAATCTACTCCTACACCAAAGGGTGCTATGTCTTCCTCTACTTTTATTTCTGGCACTGGTGCTGGCCGAAACCATTTGTATGCACTTGCTACTGGCTAGGATTCTCAGGCATCTCATAATATTGTCATGGGTATGTTGAGACTTTTCCCCCGTGATGTGTATTATTTGCTTTATCCAGGGTCTATTCTTTCTTATGTGACCCTATATATGGCTGTGCATCTTGATTTTGGTCCTAAGAGTCTATCGGTTCCTTTATTTTGATTCTACCCCTATCGAAGACTCTGTGGTTGTTAGAAGGGTCTATAAGGGTGTGTGATATAGGTTAGTGGTAGGGATACTTTTGTAGACTTGATAGAGTTGAACATGGTTTATTTTGATGTAATTATGGGGATGGATTAGTTGCACTCTTACTCTGCTTCCTTAGATTTTTAGACCCATAGGGTCATGTTTAAATTCTCTAATGAGCTCGTCATCGTATGGGAAGGTGGTTCCCTAGTGTATGAAAGATGGTTCATTTCTTATCTAAAGGACCAAAGTTGATTTCAAAGGGATATTTGTATCATTTGGTTTGAGTTAAGGATTTTAACTGTAAGACCCCACAAAATTCCTATGCTTAATTCAGTCCTTTAAGCTTTTAAGGGGGTCCCAGGCTTAGAAAATTCTAGCTTAGTTACCAGACTTAGTTTATTTTTGGCCTTCAAAAGTTGGCAATCTTAATTCCCAACCTTAATGTCCTTTAATGATCAGTATTCTTGTTAATTCAAGATTAGGGAGGTCAGTCGGTGTTCCCAAACAAGTTTTGGATTTTTCGGACCTCGTTTAGACCATGTTTCGTGTCCCAAAATAGTAGACCAACGCGATCTTAGTAGACCGTGTCGCCTATCGCGTTTGTTAACATTGTTGCAGGTTGCCAGAACCAAAAGTACTAAGGCTTGGCATGATGCATCGAGTATCGCATCGGTGCCATTGATGCATCGCATTTCCAATAGCGTTGACCCCCAATATTCAGTCATTAAATATGTGCATCTTTAAGAGGAAAAGGGTCAATTTTCCACTCCTATATAAGCCTATAACATGAGATTCAGCTAGGTTTTCACCAAAATAAAGTTGTTTCTCTCAAATTCCCCCAAGAACAAGTGTAGGGTTTTCAATTAAAGGTTCTAATCTAGGAGATTCCACCATTAATCTTCAAGAAACTTCCATCAAAGTAGGTAAAGTTATGATTCATGGGTTCCTTTCAGCCATGAAGCTCAAGAAACCCATTTAAACATAAAAATTTTGAATTCCATGTTATAAATTAAATCATATCCATGTCTATGTTGTTGTATGATTACCAAGTTGAAATCTTTAATACATATAATGAAATTGTGTTAGCATGTGGTTGGAATTCTGGGATTTGAAGTGAAATATGCGAATATGATGTATTATTTTAATGGTCATGCCTAAGCCTCAAGTTAAGCATGCAAGGTGGCTGCTAAAATGCCTAAGAGAATAAGAATTATACTTTATGACTAAATTGTGACCAAATTGATGAATCTAAGCTTTACATTTATGTTCATAATGACCTCCATGTTATTATTATGCATTTAAATGGTTTGGTGGAATGCTCAAGAGATTAGACTTACGAAATTATGACATATTTATATGTATTCCTATTCATGTGTAAGCTT
Organism: Capsicum annuum; assembly: GCF_002878395.1. Lineage (NCBI taxonomy): Eukaryota > Viridiplantae > Streptophyta > Magnoliopsida > Solanales > Solanaceae > Capsicum > Capsicum annuum. Next base: position 139,680,610 of record NC_061115.1, on the reverse strand, counting down.
TTGACATACAAATACTTCTTGAAAATCCCCAACATTTGTACTATGCATTGTTGAGTATGCATGGCCATGTGTTCAAGAAATTTCATGTCTTGTCAGTATCATGCTATTAAGTCCTAGGGGTACTTGTACCTTACAATTTAGCTGTGTGCCTAGAGCCACCGTCAATTTTCAATATACTCACAGTCAAGCCATGATCCTTAGAATTCAGTCAGTCTAAGGACTCAGGAAAATTCAGAAAACTCAGTATTGGTCAAGTCCTTCATAGTACTCAGTAATCTCAGTTAGTTATTAGATCTCGGTAGTATTTCATCAGTTAATTGAACTTAGTGAAATCAGTCTAGTTTAGTCAGTAACACGATTAGTGGCAGTTAAATATAGACTAGTATGAACTAGGAAATCAGTTCAGTGTCTATTTAGTTGGGAGTAGGATTCATCACTGAGTGAACCTAAGGATAAGGGCTCACCTATCACCCAGTAGAGGGTGTGATCACTAGAATCAATCCTTGCATTCAATAACTATGTAGCCATCATAGGTTGAGATGTACCCCTACGAGTCTAGAGATTATACATCTTATTTATGTTTTCCTACTAGGAGGGGTTGACGGAAGAGCATCCTATTAGAGAGGGTTAACTCATAGCTTGTCTTTACCTAAGGAACGACACTGACAGCCTTCCAGCTGGGTTATAGGTTGGACCTCCCCCAGTCCAGATTCAGGGCATGTCGGTTAGACGATTATCTACCACAGTCTCAGTTTTAGATTCAATCTCAGTAATAGAACTCAAATGTTCTTCAAATTTAGGACTGTCAGATATAGTCACTCAGCCCAGTACGGAACTCAGCTAGTTCCATCAGAAATAGGCTTGTCAGACATAGTCACTCAGTTGACAATATATCAGTTATACAAAACTCATGTTATCTACATTCATAATCAATAGTTATTATTATTATGATCTCATTTACAATTACGTATTCATGTATGTATTCTCACATTCATGTTTTTCAATTAGTTAGTATTATTCATGCATAGGAACCCCATGTATTCAGCCTACCTCACTTTGCATACCAATTCATTAAGATGTACTGACGCATACTTTTCTTCTGCGCTATGGTGTTTTATACAATAGGTTCGGACGCTCAAGATCCCAATTGCACTTAGCTTCAGATTCAGCCAGCAACAGTAGATTTACAGTGAGTCATCATCATTCAAGGAATGCATGATTATTTCATTACTTCATTATTTTAGTTTAAGTAGATGGAGTTAGTTCAGGACATATCCCATCAATCCACAATTTTAAGATAGTTTAGAGGATTTCAAACTACCATGTTCAGATGGTTTATATCAATTTTAGTATTGATATAATGTATTTCCAGATCTTATATTTTATCAGATATTTGTACCTTATGGCCTTTCAACCTTTTTTTGCATTTATACAGTATATTATCCAGTGTTCAGGTACATATATCAGTAATGGGTTAGCTTGTGGTCCATCAGGGTCATGAGCACAGTGTAGCATTCTGGGTATTAGATTTGGGGCGTTACAAACTTGGTATCAGATCTTAAAGTTTAATAGAGTCCTAGGAAGTCTGAAAAGCTGCATCTAGTAGAGTCTTGTGCATGGGTGTTTAGCGCGACATATTTATGTACATGAGGCTACAAGATGTTTTAGGAATAGTTTCCCTTCTTTCAGTATTCATGTCGTGCTAGCGAGCATGAGCTCAAATTTAAATCTCAGTCTAATCCATTTTTCCCTTTATGTTTACATAACATGCCTCCTAAAAAAGAAACAAAAATCAATCAGCCCCTCAGCATGTTCAGGAAGATCCCCTGGACGAGCAAGTCTCCCATGCAGAATTTAGGACTGCATTCACTACTCTAATCAAGTCAGTCACAGCTCAGAATGAATGGCTAGCTATTATTCCACCCAACTCAGTGGCTAATATTGCTGCAGCCGGGATTTAGGATTTCACCTGAATGAATCCTCCCCTATTCACAGGTTTTAAATTCAAAGGGGATCCATAGGAGTTCATCGACCAAGTTCAGAAAGTCATGGATATCATGGGAGTGACTTCCAGTGAGAGTGCTGAGTTATCCTTTAGTCAGCTACAAGATATAGCTCCTACGTGGTTTAAGCAGTTAAAGGTAGATAGGGGTATAGATGCAGAGCCCATAGAGTGGGAAGAGTTTTCTACTGCCTTTCTAGGCCAATTCTTTCCCCTAAAACAGAAAGAAGCGAAAATTTTAGAGTTCATCAATATCAGACAAGGTAGCATGAGCGTAAAAGAATACTCCCTCAAGTTTACTTAGTTAGCCAGGTATGTTCCCTATGTAGTAGCAGATACTAGATCCAGAATAAGCAAGTTTATGTCTGGAGTATCAGGTAGAGTGGTTAAGGAGTGCAGGACTGGGATGTTGATTAAGGATATGGACATATCTAGGCTTATGGTCCATGCTCAACAAATTGAAGAGTAGAAGCTTAAGAAGAAGGAGAGAGAGAACAAGAGAGCTAGAATAGGTAGCTATAGTTTTTCTTAGCTAGGGTTGCAGGGTGGTAACCGTTCTCAGTATAGTTAGAAGGTTTTTGTTCCAGTTCTATCCTTAGCTAGTACGCTAGTACCAAAGTTTAGAAATGACCATAGCGATGGGGCACCAGGCTCTAAAGCCTAAGGTTATGAGAGAAAGAGTTTTATAAATTTTCTTTGAGAAGAGTATACTAAGTATCATAAGGAGGTGTGTAGATCCAACAATGATATGTGTTTTGAATATGGCGAGTTAGGTTACAAGGTCGGAGATTGTCCTAAACCCATCCTTCAAAGTCAGAATAGTCATCCTTCAGCCCAGTCTGGCTGCCCAAATCAGCAAGGTGTAAATTCCAGTGCTATCAGTGGGAAACGCCCAAACAGCCTCTATGCTCTTCAGTCCCGATAGAATCAAGAAAATCCTTCTGATATAGCCACAGGTATATTACTGATACCTCATTTACATGTTCAAATTTCTTCATATTAAGGAACTTCTTTTTCTTTTGTAACTATTTAAATAGCAATCAACTTTAAGGTCCAACCAAATGTTAACAGGACCTTTCTCAGTTTCCAACCATTGGGTCAGCCCATTATAGCTCGGCAAGTATACAGGTACTTCCAGTTATGATATTTTTGAAAATCAGGCCTTCATCCATTAGTAATACCAGTATGTGTAGGAAATACATAAGGAAAGATCATTTCTGACCTATTCCTACCTCGGTGCAAAGTTTTGTACTTTAACCATCATGATACTTATGCATGCTTTACATTTAAGTCCCACGAATACAACTTATATCTATGCACTTTTCATAGAATAGTATGTGTTTCAAGTTCCTAGTATGAGGAGTTCCAGATCACCCATTGTTATGAATAATGTCCCATAAACACAAAAATTCCAAACTTAGGTCATGCAGCTCATGACTCATGCTCCGCTCCTATTGATTAGCCAAACATAGATTATGTCATGTAAACTCTTATTTTAGATCCCTTGGTGAATTTGTGGTGTTTATACTCTATCCTTCAGGCCTTGGTTACAACATCAGTTCATTAATCAATATTTATTAAAGGACTCAGATAGTCCTACAGGACATTGGCTTTTAATTATCAGTTACTTGGCAATCAAAATTCAATACTTCAGTACTAGTCTAAACCTCGGTTATAAAAAACTATTATTCAATTTTAGTTACAGTCTTAGTTACGGTTACAGTGTCAATTACCATCTTAGCTATAATCTCAGTCCTAGTCCTAGCCCAGTAATTAGTTCAGTAACTCAGTTTATTTTTAGGATTTCCAAACCATAGCATATGGCCATCAGTTACTTATTTATTAGTATTTCAGTACCCTAGTTTATAGAATAGTTCCAAAACATGTTAGATGCGTGATCTTTCATTCTTAAGGTAATACAATTTTCACTCACTAATGCTCAGTTACCTCATGTTACCCAGTCAGTCATTACCTTCTATGAATCATACTCTACAGTTTTAGTCCAGTTATTCAGACTAAGTTTAGTTAAGTCTTGCTGACCCAGTATTAAGTTATCAGCCATTTAGTAAATTAAATGAGAAGTATATTTAAACAGTCGTGCTCAATACCTATGTGAATATTTTTGGTAGTCTCGAGTGACGTGTTGTACTAAGTTGGAGAGTATAGTTGAAAGAGTGCTAGAGAAGTACTTCAGTTAAGTATAAGTTTTTAGTATGAGTCAGTTTAAGCAGCCAGTAATTCAGTTTAGCAGTCAGGTGAACAAGTTCAAATGGTGTGGTTTTCCTTTATTCCATCTAGTCGCACTATCCGAGGTCCCATAAATGCAAAAGTTCTAAGATGGACCAACCATGTAGTTTCATGCTCAGCTTAATTCATGTATCATATCTTCGTTTCAGATCCCAGATATTCAGTCACAATCCAGTTCGTAGGTACCTTGTGCATCACCTTAGTTTTCCTCAGTATCTCAGCAAAATTAGTATTTTTTTAGGACTTAGTGTCCCAAGGGGGAGATACACTATTATCCCCCAAACTTTTTATGACATAAACATGCCACTCTCTCTTCTTAGATTGAATACTGTTAGGTGTAAGGGGTACTCCTAAGTTGACCCTTATACTCCAACCTTAGCTACAAACTACGTATTAAAGTTGCTTAGTTCAGATCATGATATTCAGTTTATATACCATGTTTTAGGCTCATATATGTTCCCATGTTCCTATTCATGCATGCCCGTAAGTAATTTCAGGTTCATCAGTATTTTTAGTTTAAGGTAACAGTCTTCCATGAATTCACTCAGTTCCATATTTAGATTCTATTATAAACTTGGTATTTAGTTGCATGCTCAGATTCTCATTATAAACTTTATATCGATTACCATTGTATATTCAGTCATATATTTATGTGTTAGTTCAGTCATGTATTCATGCATCAGATATGCATGCTCAGCTTGAAAAATTCATCTTACCAGTAACCCAGTCATGCATTCATTGAGTCAGTTATTCATGCATCAGATATGCATATTCGGTATAAGATATTCAGCTTATCAGCTATGTCAGTCATATACTAATGTTTCAGTTGTTCATGTTCAGTATGTACTTCAGCTTATCATTTCTCCCATATCATTCCATCCCATTTGAGGATGAATATTTCCAATGGGGAGATATTATAAGACCCCAAAAAATTCCTAAGATTAATTCAGTCCTTTAAGCTTGTCAGGGGGGTCCCAGACTTAGAAAACTCTAGAAAAATTTCCAGACTTAGTTTATTTTTGGCCTTTGAAATTTTCCAATCTCATTTCACGACCTTAATGTCCTTTAATGGTCAGTATTCTTCCTAATTCATGATCAAGGAAGTCAATAGGTATTCCTAAACAAGTTTTAGAATTTTTAGACCATGTTTGGTGTCCCAAAATAGTAGACCAACGCGATCTTAGCGCGCTGCATCACCTATAGCATTGGTTTATGTTATCGCAGGTTGTAGAGCCAAAAGTACGGATGCTTGCTGTGATCATGGCACGATGCATCGAGTATCGTGTTGGTGCCATTGACACATTGTGTTACTAATCACGACAATGCCTAGTTTTAAGTCATTAAATATTTGCATATTTCAGGGAAAAAGGGTCGATTTCCCACCCCTATATAAGCCTATAACACAAGGTTCAACTAGGTTTTCACCAAAATATAGTTGTTTCTCTCAAATTCCCTCAAGAGCAAGTCTAAGGTTTTCTATTGAAGGTTCTAATCTAGGAGATTCCACCATTAATCTTTAAGTAACTTCCATCTAAGGTATGTAAAGTGTTCATTCATGAGTTCCTCTCACCCATGAAGTTCAAGAAACCCTTTCAAAAATAAAATTTTTTAATTCCATGTTATGAATTGAATCATATCCATGTCTATGTTGTGGTAATATTACCAAGTTGAAATCTTCAATACATATAATGAAATTATGTTAGCATGTGGTTGGAAGTTTTGGATTTGAAGTGAAAGATGTTGCCATGATGTATTATTTTAATGTTCATGCCTAAGCCTCAAGTTATTCACGCAAGGTGGTTGCTAAAATGCCAAAGAGAATAAGAAATATGCTTTATGACTTAATTGTGACAAAATTGATTAATCCATGCTTTACCCTTATGTTCACAATGACCTCGATGTTATTGTTATGCATTGTAATGGTTTCGTGAAATGCTCATGAGATTAGACTAATGAAATTATGACATGTTTATATATATATATATTCCTATTCATGTGTAATCTTATGACATACAAAAACGTTATGAAAATCCCTAATGTTTGTACTATAAATTGTTGACTATGGTCATGTGTTCCAGAAGTGTCATGTCTCATCAATATCATGCTATCGAGTCTTGGGGGTAATTTTACCCGACAATTTAGCTAGGTTCCTAGAGCCAACGTCAATTTTAAATATACTCTCATTCAAGCCATGATCTTTAGAATTCAGTCAGTCACAAGACTCAAGAAAACTCAGTAAATTTAGTATTAGTCCAGTCCTTCACAGTACTCAGTAATCTTAGTAAGTTTTTAGATCTTAGTGGTATTCCATCAGTTAATGGAACTTAGTGAAATTAGTCCAGTTCAGTCAGTATTATGATCAGTGATAGCTCAATCAAGCTTTGTATGAACTAGGAAATTATTCTAGATTCTATTCATTTGGGAGTGGGATTCAGCACTAAGTGAACCCATGGATGAGGGCTCACCTGTCATCCATTAGAGGATGTGATCCTTAGAAGCAATCCTTGCATTCTAAAACTACATAGCCAGCATAGGTTGAGATGTACCCTTATGAGTCTAGGGATTATAAATCTCATTTGAGTTTTCCTACTAGGATGGGTTAATAGAAGAGCTCCCTATCAGAGAGGGTTAACTCATAGCTTGTCTATAGCTTGTCTTTAATCGTGGCATGGTACTGACACCCTTCCAGCTGGGTTATAGGTTGGACCCCCACTAATTCAAATTCGGGGCATGTCGGTTAGATAATTACCTCCCATAGTCTCAATTTCAAATTTAGTCTCAGTACTAGAGCTCAGATAGTTCTACAGATTTAGGACTATTAGATATAGTTAATCAGCCCAGTACAGAACTTATCTAGTTCCATCAGAATCAGGATGATCAGACACACTCATTCAGTTAACAGTATATTAGTTATACAAAATTTATGTTATCACTATTCATACTAGCAGTCAGTATTATCATGATATCATTTGCAGTTATGTATTCATGCATGTATTTTCATGTTCATGTTATTCAGTCAGTTAGTATTTTTCATGCATATGAACCCCATGCAATCATCCTACCTCACTTTTTATACCAGTACATTCAGACATACTGATGCATACTTTTTTCTACGCTATGGTATTTTATACCATAGGTTTGAACACTCAAGTTTCTGATTGCACTTAGCTTCAGATTCAGCCAGCAGAAGTAGATTTATAGTGAGTCTTCATCATTCGAGGATCGCATGATTATTTTAGTTTTAGAAGACGAAGTTAGTTAGGGACATTTCCCATCAACTCTACAATTTTCAGACAGTTTAGAGGCTTTCAGACTACCTTATTAGATGGTTTATTTTAGTTTTGGTATTGATATACCATATTTATAGATGTTATGTTTTATCATATATTTGCATATTATGGACTTTCAGGCCTTTTTTCCACATTTATACAGTATATTATGCAGTACTCAGACACAGAGATCAGTCATGGGTTAGATTGTGGTCAATCGGGGTCATGAGCACCATGTAGTATTCTGGGTATAGATTTGGGGCATTACACTAACTTAAAAGAGCCTTCTCTAGAATTCATTCTTGTGGTTAATGAGTTTCCTGAGGTACTTATAGATGATCTTCCTGGTGTTCCTCCCAATAGGGAAATTGATTTTGGGATTGATCTTGTTTTCGACAGTCATCTGAATTATATCCCTCCTTATAGAATGGCTTTGGTAGAGCTAAGAGAGCTTAAGGAGCAATTGAAAGACCTCTTAGACAAAGGTTTTATCCATCCTAGTTTGTCTCCATGAGGTGCTCCCATGTTATTCGTGTACAAGAAGGATGGTTTCATTCATATGTGCATTGCTTATCGTCAGTTGAACAAAGTGATCGTAAAGTATAAATATACTTTTCCAAGGATTGGTGATTTGTTTGATCAACTTCAGGGCGTGAAGTATTTCTCTAAGATTAATCTTAGATCAGGTTATCATCAGCTTAATATTAAGGATGCCGATATCCCTAAGACGACCATAAGATGTTGGTATATTTACTTTGAGTTTCTTATTATGTCTTTTGGGTTAACCAATGCCCAGAGGGATTTATGGACTTGATCAATAGGGTCTTCCATCCATTCTTGGACATGTTTGTCATCATCTTTATTGATGATATCTTAGTCTATTCTAAGAGTGAGGTGGATCATATAGATTACCTCCATGCCATGTTGCAAAATTTAAAGGATCATTGTTTGTATGCCAAGTTCCCCAAGTGTGAGTTTTAGTTGAAACACATAGCTTTTCTTGGTCATGTTATCTCTTTTGAAGGGATTGTGGTAGATCCCTAAAAGGACATGGCATTTAATAAGTGGCCTAGACCTATGACTCCAACTGATATTCAAAGCTTCTTTGATCTAGTTGGTTACAATAGAAGATTTGTGGAGAGTTTTTTTGCTATAGCTGCCCCGTTCACCAAATTTTCCCCAAAAAAGGTAAATTTCTAATGGTTCGATGTATGTGAGGTTAATTTTGAGATGTTGAAAGATAAATTAACTTCAGCTCTAGTTTTGACATTGCCCAAAGGTAGTGATGGATTTGCGGTTTATTGTGATCCTTCTCGTGTTGATCTTTGTTGTGTGTTGATGTAACATAGTAGTGTGGTGTCCTATGCTTCTAGGTAATTGAAAGTCTATGATAAGAACTACCCTACTCATGACTTAGAGTTGTTAGCCATGGTCTTTGCCTTAAAGATTTGGAGACATTATCTATATGCGCTTCATATCGATATCTTTTTCGATCATAAGAGCCTCTAATATATATTTTCTCAGAAAGAGTAAATTTTTGACACAGAAGGTGGCCAATTCTCTTAGTCGATTTTCCATGGGAAGTTTGGCCTATGTAGTTGAGAATAAGAGCGAATTAGGGAAGGACATTCACCGTTTGGCTAATCTTAGAGTTCTACTTGTGGACTCCGAGAATGGTGGTGCATTTATGCTTCCAGTATCTCAGTCGTCTCTTATTGTTGAGATAAAGAAAAAGCAAGCGTTGTACTCTGACTTGATGAAGAAAAAGATAATATGGGTAAGCACAATGTTGCAAACTTTGTGATTAGGGGTGGTGGTGTATTGAGATACGAAGGTAGGCTATGTGTGCCCATAGTAGATAGAATGAGGGAAAGGTTCATGGCTGAGGCTCATGAATCTCGGTATGCTATTCATCTAGATTCCACGAAGATGTATCATAATTTTAGAGAGTTCTATTAGTGGGGTAATATGAAGTGTGATGTGGCTAGTTATGTGGCCAAATATTGGTGTGTGTACAAGTGAAAGTTGAGCACATGAGTCCCGGGGGATTATATCAAGAAATATCATTACTTGAATAGAAGTAGGAGGGAATTAATATAGATTTGTTTACCGGTCTTCATCGATCATGGAATAATGTGTTCTATTTGGGTCATTATTGATAGAATGATCTAGTCTGCTCACTTTTTTGCCCGTGAGGACTAATTTCATAGTAGAATATTATGCTATGTAGTATCTTGCGGAGATCGTGAAGTTGCATGGTTCTCCAGTTTCTATAATTTTGTATCATGGTCTTCTATTTTCATCCTACTTTTGGATGTCATTCTAAAAGGGTTTGGGTACCAAAGTATGCCTTAGTACTGCTTTCCACCCACAAATGGATGGGCAAGTAGAAAGGGCCATCCAAATATTGAAGGACATGTTGTAGGCTTGTGTGATTGATTATGGTGGTTGTTGATATGACTAGTTTCCTTTAATTGACTTTTCCTAATATAATATTTACCATTCTAGTATAAGCATGGTGCCTTTTGAGGCATTGTATGGTAGGAGATATTGATATCCTATTGGGTGGTATGAGGCTGGCAAGGGTAAGTTGCTTGGCCCCAATCTAGTTCTCTAAGCCTTAGATAAGGTGAAGGTGATTTGTGATTGAGACAATCACTCAAAGTCACCAAAAGTCCTATGTGAATGTGAAGCATAGGGACTTAGAGTTTAGTGTTGGCTATTATGTATTATTGAAAGAATCTCCCATGAAGGGAGTAATGCAATTTGGTAAAAAAGGAAAGCTTGGTCCCTATTATGTTAGTCCCTACTTGATTGTGAAGAGGGTTGGAAATGTTGCCCATGAATTGGTGTTGCCTTGTAGTATGAACTCTATCCACCCAATTTTCTATGTCTCTATGTTGCAAAAATGTTTGAGTGAACCTTTATTGGTTATTTCTGTGAATGATATTGGTATTTTAGAATCTCTGTCCTATGAGGAGATCCCAGTGAGGATCTTGGATCGGCAAATATGCTGGTTGGAAACAGAAGAGGTCACTGCGGTGAAGGTTCTATGGAGGAACAAAAAGTCCGAGGAAGCTACGTGGAAAGCGAAAGAGGATATAAAGTTCAAGTATCCGCACTTGTTTCCTATTCCAAAAACATGGGATAGATGTATGTTTTAATTTTTTTGCTATAATTTATGTCTTTGATAAACAATGAGTTAAAGTCCCCAATTTGTTGAGTAATTTTTCTCTTGTTGGACCATCGGTTCAAGTTCTTAATGCTTTGGAACTATATGGGTCCCTGTTAGGATGGGTTTAAGTCCCTAGTATCTTAAATTGATTTATGTCTATGGTAAGTGATGGGTTTGAGTCCCTAATCCTTAAATTAAGTACGTATCCATGATAAGTTGATGGGTTGAAGTCCATAAATTATGAAATGAGTAAGTGTTGACAATCAAGGGTTTAAGTCCTTAAGCTTTTAAATGAACAAGTGTCATAATTGGGTTTGAGTCCAACGACGATGACATGAATGATTAATTGAAAATGAGTAATATGTATGTTATAATCTTTTTGTAAGCTTGCTCTAACTTGCTTCATGGGTGTCTTGATGTGTGATGACATGTGGGCTTGTATTTATTGCTTACCTTACCACTCATTAGAGGAGGAATGATCCAAGTAGGGGAGAATTGAAAAACATAGGCTTTGATCCATGAGAAGAACTTCACCATTTGATGTCTCTGAGTTAGGTACGACTATAAACTTGAGTCGTACCCATGGATACAGTTTGTACCCACCTTGCCCTCCCCCTCTCGTACCTTGATTAGTCCATGAGGTTAACACATTTCCACTATACGACATGGTCTCCCCTTGGTTGTATCCAATGCATACAAGTCATACACTACTCAATTATTTGGAGTAAAGTTTAAACTTGAGTGGATTGTTTCCTACTCGTAAGGAGGCTCTTAGAAGGAAAAATCTAAATTTTTTTAGAATTTAGAGGGAATTCTTTGGTGTTTACGTAGGTTAGGGTTTCCCTTCTTATAAATTGAGCTTTATTATTGTATTGGTATGATATTGCGCTAGTATTTGGTTGTTAATTATGGCTTGATCACATAGTTAGAGAAAGTTAGATTATTTAGGTGGTTAATGAGCCATATTTAAGCAGATTTGACCTAACTACCCATTCTTTGGGTTGAATTATGAGACTTATGTAGCACCTTGTAGTGGGATTTTGGAACCTTAGCCTAGTTTGGGGTATAAAGTTTCTTGGAATGTACTTTTAGGGTTAGAAGTAGGCCTCTTCATCCCACTTTAGGTCAAAATGATAATTAGCTCCTTGTAGACTTAGAAGGCCTTCTTACGTCATCCTATCTACATTCTTGAGCCCGATGAAGATTTGACTTTGTCTAGGCTTGTAGCTTGGATTTATTAAGATAGGTTTGAGTCTGGAGAATTATGATAGTAAGATCAGTTCGAATCCGGTATCTATGATGATATTACTTCTACTTTGAGTTTCGTATTAATGATACTATTCTGGTTCTAGTCTGGAATATGAGATACTACTTCTGATTCAAGTCAAGTATTCATGATACTATTTCGAGTTCAAGTCCAACGTGTGAGATACTACTTTCAAGTTAAGTCTGACATTCATAATACTATTTTTGGTTTGTGTCCAGTATTGAGAGGTTACTTATGACAATTAAGGACCCGGTTTGAGTCTGAAGTTTATGGTATGGGAGGGTCCATAGATATGGCTGTAAGGTTCGGATATCGTATGGGTGTTACTATTAGTATTTATTTCTTGATTGCATCCATTGGGATTTTGGGGACTCGGATGTGTTATTTATTTTTGTTTGTGTCTTTTGGGCTTATGGGGGGCCAAGTAGGCTATAGTTAGTCATATTCCTTTTTGATATTATTTACTCGATTGTTTACTTTCAGTATTTGGAGCATTGTTCCAGGTGTTCCCTTTTCCTGACATTAGTTTATTACCTCACGTCTTCTCGCACTTTTATTACGATTTAACTCAGTTTGATGATGATACCTACTGAGTACCGATGCTCATACTACAACTTTATATCTTTTTTTGATACAAATTCGAATACTAGCTATCGCCATTTATTTTTGTACTAGTATTGGTCAAAGTTCTTAGATATGGTGAGCTTTCGGAGCCAAAGATAAATTTTTATCCTTCATATATTTTTGGATGGACTTTCTATTCGAGACTATTGTAAATTTTATACTTATAGTACTCTTATTCTTTTATTAAAAGCTATTATACTGACCTTACTAGGTCGTGGGATATTTCTACTCTTTTTCTTTCTTATTGTCCATTTTGTTATCATCCTCATATTGTATGGCTTGTAAATTAATTACATGAGTAATTTTGGTATTTACCTTACTTTCCACCAACTAGCCCATTACTTGTCATTCTGGGTTTTAGTTTGGCTTACCTATAAGCAAGTTAAAGTAGGTGCCATCATTACTCATGAAATTGGATCGTGAAAGTATTATAATTCGCCCTCATAGGTAAATAAATGCACTAATTTGGACAACTGATCCATAATCTGCCTAATAGAATAAAACTTCCCAAGGTCTGGGGTAGGCCAACAATAAAGTCCATGGTGATTTACTGCCACTTCTAATAAGGAATAAGCATCCTTTGCATCATACCACCCAATCACTGATGCTCATACTTCACCTATTGGTAATTCAAACACTTAACCTCGAACTCCATAATATCTTTATTCATACCACCCCACCAATAATGTTGCTTTAGGTCATGATACATCTTGGTCGCTCTTGGGTGAATGTAATATCTAGAACAATAAGCCTTCTCCGAGATCAATCTAACCCATCCACCAACTCTCAGCTTGCAAACTTGTCCACTAATCCTCAAAACACCATTAAAATAAAGAGATGTTACCTTTGCCTTACCACTCAACACCTTGTCCCGAATCACCCACAACCTTTCATTATCAAACTAATGAGCTCAAATCTACTCCATTAAAGAATATATAGCCTTAGCAAAGGCCAAAACATGCTCAGGTGAACAAATATTGAGCCTAACCAACTGGTTCGCCAAAGATTGAACCTTCAAGGCCAAAAGACACTCCTAAATCAAAAGATGAGCTAAACTACACATACTCGCCGCCTTTCGACTCAAGTCATCTACTACCACATTAGCCTTGCTAGGATGATATAGAATAGTCAGATCATACTGCTTAAGAAACTCAAGCTATCGATGTCGTCTCGTATTATGATCTTGTTGGATAAAAAAGTAATGTAGTCTATGATTGGAGAAAATTTCACAATGGAGTCCATACAAGTAATGTTTTCATAACTTTAACACAAACACAACCATGAATAACTCCAAATTATAGGTGGAGTAATTTTTCTGGTGAGGCTTAAACTACCAAGAAACATAAGCAATCACCTTAACCTCCTTCATAAACACACAAACCAATCCAATACTAGAAGCATCACAAAATACAGTAAATTTTATGCCCTCCATTTGTAAGGTCAAGATAGGAGTCAACAACTCTTTAAGCTTTTGAAAGCTATCATCAAAAGCATTCAACGAAAAAAACAAAATCTTCTTCCGAGGTACGTGGTTAATGAAGCTGCAATAGAAGAAAACTCTGCACGAAGCACTAATAATAGCTTTCCAACCCAACAAATGTCTAAATCTTAGTAGGAGAAGTTGATCTAGAAAAATGACGAACTATAGCTATCTTGTCCGGATCGAAAATACAACCATTGTTGGTTACTACATAACCCAAGAAAGAAATAGAATCCAACCAAACCACACATTTAGAGAAGTTGGCATATAGATTCTTATCTAGAAATATCTAAAGCACAGTCCTCAAGTATATCATAGTGTCAGCATTATTCATGGAATAAACTATGATATCATCTATGAATACAGTCAAGACAGAATTAAGATAAGGTCAAAATACTCGATTTATCAACTCCATGAATGTTTTTGGGACATTAGTCAGCCCAAAAGACATGACCAAGAACTTATAATGACCACACTAAGTCCAACAAGCAAACTTTACAACATTTGAAGATCTAATGCTTAACTAACGATAATTAGATCTCAAGTAAAACTTAGAAAATAGTGAAACACCCTGGAGTTGATCAAAAAAATCATCACTACATGGAAGGGGATAATTTTCCTGGACCTTCACCAAGTTCAATTGTCGATAGTTAATATGCAAGTGCATAAAACTATGTTTCTTCATCACACACAACACAAGAGAACCCCAAGGAGACATACTAGGTGTAATGAAATCCTTATACAAAAAATCTTGGAATTGCTCATTTAATTTCTTTAACTCAGTTAGGGCGATCCTATAAGGAGAAAATGAAATGGTCTTGATATTTGGCTCAATATAAATGTTAAAAATTATTATTCTATATGGAAGAATACTAGGTAAGTCTATAGGAAACACATCTTAAAACTCTTTAACCACTCAAAAAGAAAATATGAGAAGCGGTGAAGTAACACAAGTATTACGAACATAGGCCAAATAAGAAAGACACCCTTTTCTACCATATGGCAAGGACATATAAAAGATATAAACTTTTCCAAACACAAACTAGGAGTACCATTCCATGCAAAACTTGTCACACCAGGAGTAGCTAAAGTCATGGCCTTGGCATACTAATAAAAAATTGTATGACAAGAAGCCGACCAATTAATACCCAAGATAACATTAAAATCATCCATATCTAGGATAATCAAGTCTACGCAGGTCTTAACCCTATAAAAGTCACCATACATAATTGGGACACCTAATCCACCATAAAAAAATCTCCTATCAAGGTTGAAACACGAATAAGAACAATAAGAGACTTGCTCTTGCATATAAAATAGGAGCAAATTGCATAGACCCAAGGTCAAATAACCTAAAATTAGAACAATTGGAAATCGAGATGATGTATGTTATCACTACATTAGAGGTATCTACCTTAAGTCTTCTTGGGATAGCATATCACTATCTATTCTCGCTCACATACTGAAAAACCCTGCATCTACTAATTTGAGATCCCTAATATCGACCTTAAGAACCTCTAGTTCTACTCTTTCCAGTCTATAAACAACTTCTAACTGCAGATATAGGAGTACGACAAAGGTAAAGTTCATAAACCTACTGGGCAAGACCCAATGCATGCTGAGGAAAGTACCTTACATAATAATAAACTTCTCACATACATATCACCGTCTTTTACTGACTCAATAATAACCAAAATTCCTTTTCTAACCCGATAAACTAAAATAAAAAATTCTACCTGCAGGACCTAATCTCTGGCTTTCTAAAACCTTAAAAACAACAAACCTTCAATCCAAACCCTATTAAGCTACCTAAAATAGTCTACTATGATATTGGAAGCGACTCTACCTTATAAATCCCTACCTTTAGATATATGTCCACTAAACTTACCTTATAAATGTCTTTTCTTAGTGTGTTACCACTCTAAATACCTTGATAAGTTGACTCAAACAATTTATCATACTCAATAATACTTTAGAAAAGAACTTCTAAAACCGCCATTTCAGTTTTAGGTAACTGACCAACCAAACCGTTGATAAATTTCTTAATCCTCTCTACCTCAATAGAGATACTAGCAATAGTATATCTGGATAGTGCATAAAAATATATCTCATACTCTACAATAGTCATAGAGCCCTACTCTAGGGGATAAAACTTATCTCTCATATAATCCCTCAATCTGTGAGGCATGAGACTCTCTTAAAAAACCTAAAAAACTAGGTCCATGTCATAGTAGGAAAACCTAATGACCTATAACTAGTAAGAGGCCTCCACTATTGTTTGGCTATATCATTTAACTAATCAGTCATATAGCAAATATCGTGGAACTCAAAGGATCAAAGTTTATAAAACATCACTTTACAATTAAACAAAAAATCATAGGCATCCTATCCAATGGCACCACTAAACTTAGGCAGACTAAAACACCCTGGTTTCTGCACCTTAAAAATTTTTCTTGATTTCTGGTTTCTTGGAAAAATACAACTTAGGGAACAAGTTGTGCTCTTGGGTATGGGTGGTATGGTCTAGTCGTATAGTAACCGGTGTTGGTTGGTGAGATAGATTTAGTAACTAAAATGGCTATGACTTGGGTGGTATGAGTCATATTGGTGGATACGGGTTGTTTGGTTTCTTCAATTAACCTTAGACTTGATAAGTTAGGTTCGATATAAGCATGCGTTCCCCACAATGATCCATAAGGGTATGAGTCATACCCAAGACTTTTATGGTGGTCAGTATTCAAACGTCCTAGATTCTATTCTGCCAGAGGTATGGTTTATGGATACTAGTCATACATTTGAAGACAACTTGGATTTGGGGGTGTTGTAACTTTGAAAGTGTGGGGTCTAAAGGGTAAATCTTAAGGTACAAAAGGTGGTTACCACTCGTACAAGATGGGTACAACTCGTAAGGGTTAGTCATACCCTCTAATGGGAATTAAAAATAGTTTAAGTGAGGGTAATCTAGAGATTTCCCCACTTATCCTAATAAGGTACCATGAATTATATTCCTAATGGAAGGTTATTTTTTCCTACTATTCCATTCTGAAACACTTATAAAATACTGTTAAATCCTCTCTAGAGTTCTAAGAAATAAGAAGCTAGGGTTTATCTTAAGGGGTAAATTGGGGCTTGTCTTGGTGATTTCTCTCTATCATCATCTTATTTTAAGGAATGGTACCTTCCCTCATTATTAATTTTAACTAAATGCATGGTTTTATGCAATTTTTTCATTATTTGACCATTGTATGATTTTGGGTTTTCAAATATAATTTGGGTTTTTTTGTTATTAATGCTTGGTTATGGTTTTCCCATGATTTAATTATGCTTTTATATTCATTAATGGTGGTTTTAGATAATTGATTTCATGGGAATAGTTATTTGGTAATGGAATTTTGTTTTTGAAATACTAAACCCCCAATGTGTTTGATAAAATGCTTATAACAATGCTTATACTATAATATTGGTTTTTCAATCAAACATAAGCATGGTTTGAACATTGTAATGTAACCCTAAATAATATGAATGGTTTAAATGTTTTTGTAATGGTTTGTGTTAATAAACATACTTATGGGGTGTATAGAAATCACCGCCAATTTAATTGGATAATATGATCTATGGGTACATGAGAATCCCTTAGTCTCAAAACAGTTTGGCTAAGAATAATACTTTCAAGTTATAGTAGGTATGATGATACCACTACTAAATAGCCTTGGTTAATAAATAGAAAATAGTTGGTTATTTGGTAATGGTTTTAATTAGGCTTAAAGGGGTTGTAGAAAAGTCGTGGAAGGTGGAGGTCCTGGAGGGGATCGAAAAGGGAAACTCATAGTTATTGATGTGAGGTTTGGTCCTAGTGACCATATGCATGAAGTTACAATTTATATTTTGGGGGATGTAATTTTCAACCCAGGTGCTTTTCTTTGGTCATATGGCTTCACGCACTGAGGTCCTTTCAGCAGGGGGAGATGAACCCATATAGCCCATGACTGGTTTTAGAAAGACAAAGCTACATATCCTAGGTAAAGGTTTTAATGGCATGGTAATCTTGGTTCCCTTTCCCAGCATGGTTATATATATGTGTGTTTATATGTGTGTGTGTATGGTTTGTATGAATATGCATGATTTTACTTGGTTTTATAATTAGAATTATTTTATCCTTATCCTAAGTTCATGCTAGTGTTCACTCGCCAACCCATCTTCGAGAAACTGCATCCCCATGTGATGCAGGAACTGACCGTTCCACTCCTCACACTTAGCATTCAAACACTTGACGGTCAGCTTTGGATTAAAGTGGTGAGCTTTCATCTATTCAGAAGGCTTTATTTTATGGATGTTATTTCATACTCTGGATTATTTATTCATATTGGTTTTGGATATGGTTAGAGGGATATCCCAAATGGATATTTGTATTCTTTTTGTTAGAGGCTTTTGTTTAACTATTATGGTTGGAATGGGTGGGATAGATATTGGTGTCAGCTTACTGTATTGGTATTGGGGTTGACATCATTGGACAAAATTTCTCATTTTTACATCGTATTTTATTTTGGGATTATATATTTAATTAATTGTGGAACATATTTAGGTATGGGCAGATTTGTGGTTTCAGTTTGGTTTGGTATGGTTGGACAGTTGGTAAAGAATGGTTGGACTCGGTTGGCTTGGTCACGATCGTGATCCTATCCCAGAGTCTTTATAAGAGTTGTTACACTATGTTGTTATATACTAGAAATTCATCCAACTCAGGGCAGGTGGCTGAAGGTTGGGTTGTGTAGTGGGGTTTGTCTCTGGTCCCGGTCGGACTCAGGACGCCTAATACAATAAGGTTCCAGGTTGGGTCATGTTAAGGAACCAACTGAATAAATCTCTCAAATCTCTTCTAATCATCAGAGGATATCATATGATGCAAGGAACCAAGAGAAATAATAAGACTAGTAGGTAGTGAGTCAATACGATGAGGTATCATAGAAGATGGTTGTACCCATAAATTTGGTAAACCATACATATGAGCCTACCCTAATAATAGAAAACCTTATAGATTCTGATGAATAATCAACACATACAGTGGAACACTCAACTGGGAATGCCATCCTAATGAACAATAAAACAAAATCAACAAATCCTATAACATCGGTGTAAAAACTAAACTCTATGGGGCCTAAGCTGGCCCTGCATCCTCAATCAAATGGTCTTCATCATCATAATAACTTTTTAGCTTGAGAGAGGCCTTCCTATACTATCCTCTAGCTGGAGTAGCTCCTTGTGCCTGACATGTACTTTTCGATCGACCATGCTATCAACCATGATCCCTACCTTGCCCTTTAATTAGGCCTCCAACATTACGTATTACTGAGCATCCTCAACATCTCTATATCTAGTCCTTACCATATCCATAGAAAAGAATAAAATACAACAAGAAAATATTAGTTATGAACAACCCACATCAGAAGGAATTAATTTAGAGAAGGTTTTTCTAAAGATGTTTTATAGCCTTTTAAAGATTGGTGTGGATGTATGTATTAATTCGCAAGACTCTACTAGACATCATGCTCTTACAACTATGAGACCAGTGAATCTGGCGCTCAAATACCAATTTTTCAAGACCCAGAAATTGACATCATAATGGCACCCACCTCGATCTAGCCTTGGGTTGTAAGCTACAACCCTACAACAGGAAATAGTCAAAGAAGAAAGAAACTAGATAAATATAATACTTCTAGAATAAAGTCAGGCCATAATATTCAATACAACATAAATATACAGAGAAATATAACAATACCTAAAACCTAGTGTCATAAATGCAAAGAACATCGAATAAAAAACCAAATTTGTCTCTAAAAATAAACAAAGAGATAATAGAATAGGAAATGGTTTAGAATATTCCTTAAACTCTGGATCGCGCTAGTACATCGAATATCAAACTCTCATAACATAAAATCATCCACTGTAAGTTGCACTTGAACTAGGATATGCACTGAGGACATAAAAGTAGGAGTAAGTTCAATCGACTAGTTCTCAATAGGTATCATAGGCAGACTAAGAAAAGAAGAAAACTAAACAGCTAAAAGATACTATGAGTATATTCCACTTACAAATAAAAAGTTCTCAAGAAATAACTTACAATATCTTCATTAACGATTCTATGACATAAAGTCAAAAAATAAAGCTACAAACAAAATAAATATAGAAAACTAAGTACACATCAATATACATATAGATTGAAATACAAATGATGCAATGTAATACAATGAAATGTAATGATGGTGGATCACAATGAATGTAAGTCATTGCATGAATTTTCAAATACACCTTCCAAGCCTCAGCTCATCAAGACAAGACCCATGGGGGAGAGGGGTTCACACTCCACATACTTTAATAAATCTCAATCTCTTATCTTAATCAGCCTTGTTGGATAGTATCATGACTAAGGGTTTCTAAAAGTTTCTTATTTTCTTTCAAAAATTAGCGTTTCTTTGTGGTACCAGTATTTTATGAATATGTATATGTGAAATAGGGATGTGATGCTTAGAAACAATTATTATGAAGAAGATGATCAAATCCATAAAAGTATAAATAAGCTCAAAATTAACTCAAAATGTCAATAATTCATTATTTAAGCCCTCGCTCAGCACCTACTAGAACAAATAGCCATGTAAGACATCAATAATATCATTTCAAATCCTTCTCTGGGGCATCATTATAATTGTAAAGGCAAATAGTACTCAAATAATAACTCTAGTACATATTCAAGGCCCAACACAATATCAAAACATTAACAATGACCTTTAACGCATAAATAATGCATACAATATCAAATAAAGCCCCCCCACAGGCATCATACTAAATACAACCTCTCAAGTCAACAATAATGTGCATATAAGCACCCATACGGGAAACATGATAAGGAAAATAACCTCAAAATTCAATTTTCATACAAAATTTCAAAACCTATAGCATGCTTTTAAAGAATAGTTAACTTTTCAACCTAGTCTGAAGAAAGTTAAGCTATAAACTGCCTTGAGAAGGTAAAATCCAAGCCAAGATCCTTTACTGTAGATCTTTTCCTTTAGGATTGGTCTCCAAAGAAACTAAATTTATCAAAAAATTAATCTACCATCATAAGAGAACTAATGATACCCATTTCGGCTATATTTAAATCGGGTCCAAAAATAGTTTAAATAGTGGGTTCAAAATTGAAAGAGGTAAATCTAGAATTTTATTTTAGAAATATGTTTATCATATTAAAAGGAGTATAAATTTGAAAACCCACAAGTAAATGAGTTGAAATCAGACATAAAATTAAAGAAAAAATTAATATTATTGTCTAACAAGAAAATTCATCAAATTCTAGTTTGAAATCATAATTTTGACTTTGAATTTGTAAGGAATTCAATGGAAATTGATAAAATAAAGGTTTAGAAATTACCCACATAGATTTTTTAATGATAATCTTCTTAAAATTGCCTCTACCTGAGCTCTTAAAGTCCAAAATGGAGGTATTGGGAGTTTGGTT
This sequence comes from Capsicum annuum, assembly GCF_002878395.1. Classification (NCBI taxonomy): domain Eukaryota; kingdom Viridiplantae; phylum Streptophyta; class Magnoliopsida; order Solanales; family Solanaceae; genus Capsicum; species Capsicum annuum. The sequence continues at coordinate 139,659,036 of NC_061115.1, read as the reverse complement.
GAAAAAAAACTTTAAAAATCTTCCCAGGTACCATTTGTGCTTTATGTTCTTGGCCTATTATGTCGTGACTGCTACATGACATAAACTAAAGATTTACAAATATGGTCACCCACTTTGCGTCCATAATAACCAAGATTCCATACCCTCACGATCAATAGCCTTCCAGCTCGATCATGATTCACTATGAAATCCTTCTCCATGAATATGAGGTATGGCCAATAAATAAAAAGAAGGAATAATGTCTACACCAGATACAACAAACTAGTAGAAAATGAAAGGTTTCTAAATAGACCCTCTGGATTAGTTTGGGACCCCATAAAAATAAACTAGGTATGCTACTAGGCTATTTTTAATATTTCAAACTAAATGGCACCATCAAATTTGATAAAAGAGGTCAGTATAACAATTTATCCCCTGGGACCCCTTTAGAATTATTATATCTAGATTTTGTAAAAGTGGTCAAAATGTAAAATAAAGTCTTGAGGCACGAACTAACTATGATACAAACCTAAAATTGATATTTAAAATCTAACAAAATAGTACAAATCGCCATCCATTGTTTGAAACATAAAATGTTGAACAAAGTCATACACATTGCTTTTAAATGCTCTAAAAGCCTCAAACTCTCCTAAATCACTCCCAAGTACATTAAGGATCATTCTAACCAACTCCACAAACTCACAAATATGATGTATCAACTATGGAGAAGGGCTAAATAGTGAAAACACATAAGAAGGTGAAATTTAAACTACGATTGTTATACATACAGAACCATTAAAAAATATCAAAAGATGTCTCATCCCACTCTTAAAATTATGATTTGTCCATAAAGAAATAAATTAAGTAACATGAGGGTTAAAGATACTCCTTGAGGTCCTCTAGGACCTAGCAAAAAGCATGTTTCTTTTATTTTCTTTAAGGGTTGTACGTAATCCACGCTTGAGCTCAAACGTGCTCTATAACTTTGAATTTGGGTACTAAGACCTTTTTCTAAATCTGCAAAAATCAAAACAACACCAAAAGTGACGTTATAAAAATAAAAATTAAAAATAAGAAGTTATACTACTGATTGGAATGCCTCCCAACAAGCACCTGATGTAATGTCACAGTACGACATCATCTACTTCACCACTTATCCTTCTACTTTGAGGATATAAAATGCACCCCAAAATTATTTTCTAATTTTCTACTATTCTCAAGGGGTATTGGTATAAAAATAACAAAGCCTAGCAATATATGTCACATGGTCATAAGTGAGAAATAATTTTTTTTATTTTGGTACAACAAATTCAAGAATATAGACACATTTTCCTCCTCTTTACACTCTTTATAGGCTCAGATAGTTGGATTAATATCATACTATCTAAACACTATGTGAAAAATATAGTTACAATAAGTTCCAATACACCCTAACTCATGAATTATATTATTATTTATATACTCATATTCACACACACTAGAGTCCTTAAAAATAATTCTATCTACCTCCTCAACATAACTCTTTACTCTTCTCAACAATGATAAACAATAAAAGTTTGGTTGAGTAATTTATCCTCCAGTTATAGCTCCACAATTTGGCTTAGAAGTATATTTTCACCCTTACACAATAAGTATATAATAACTCAAAAACCAAAGAACAAAATAATTAAAATGTTCTTCTTTTTAAAGAGTGCTTATAAACAAATAAATAAAAATGGAGAAGAAAAAATAAAATCATTTTCTCTGACCTCCAGGATGGCTCCTAGATCTCCCTATATCTAAAGTTTTGTGTAAATTATTTTTATAAAATATTTATAGGTGTAGAAAAAATCTTAAATAAAATCGTTGAGTCCAAAATAAATTGGAAAATCAAAGTTAAGTCTATTTGGGTGTTCATGTCATCTCCTATAGTGAACCGCCTCAACATTTTTTATCTTGTGTTTATTATCTTCAATGGGGAACAAGATAGCCATGTCTCCAATTTAAATTTCAAACATTCTCATGTTTAAAATATCAATATCATATTACATTCTTTTCATTAAGCTGCTTGCTTGATTTCCTTTTATAATTTCCTACTTTTAATTTATTTTTGCTCCATATTTATTCATCTGCATAAAAATTTAATTCTACATAAATAAAAGAATAATATTAAGCATAATTCATAAATTCAATTCTTAAAGTTGACAAATAAAAATACTAAATATGAGACAAATAATAACTTAATATAGTAATTTGGCCTTATATTAATGAATAGTTTTAGTGTTTCTCGCCACAACCTCTGTGATATAATGTTATTTATTATAAGTTGTTCTATACTAAATCTTTTTTATTTTATGAACCTGATGTGTAGTTACTAAGTTTGTGTTCGCTAGATGTTAACTTGTTAACAGCTTCCCAGAGATTCCTAAGGTAGCAATAGCTGATTAGAGAGACTACTGAATCTCCTTTACTATTTTCTGTATATCTCTTTCTTCATTTTAGGCATCTCATGGTTTATGGACTATTTTTTTTACTGCTAGAGTGTACATGTGACTACTACACTTGGGTATTTGGGATTATCATACTCTTCTATATGAGTTGGTGTCAAGACTATTTAGGTCTTATTATTATACCTTTTCTCTTCTACTTCTTATTTATTTAGGTTATTATGTTGGTATGGGTTTAGGCTTATATATTATAGTAAATGTGATAGGTTCCATCACTATCTTAATATTAAATTATAATAAGTTGGTATCATAGCTCTAGGTTCATTGGTTTCAAATGTACAAGTTGAGTCTAGTTGAGTCTCAAAGACCAGTGAGTAGACATCCATTAGCTACCTTCAAGAGGCTATGAGAATTTACCAAGATTCCATTTTTTTATTATGTAGATGATTCATTTGTTTTATTATTGAGATCCATATATTATTCTTTCACAGATAGTGAGGACTCGCACATCTCTAAACAGAGGTTTGGAACCCATTCAAACCCCATGTTAGCTACTAAAAGTGGTTATTTTGCCACTTATTTATTTCTCTTTTACCATGTATTTGTGTTGTCAATCTACAATATAAGGCTAATTATTGTTTGAATTGTATTTATCTCAGATATTATTAGATTTAGAAGGAGGTTTAAGAGAAAGAGTTGGAAATAAGACCAAAAATAGAAAAAAAGTGGAATAGTGAGTTAACACTAAATATGGCCTCCATAATGTAGTGGAATAGTGAGTTGACACTAAATATGGCCTCCATAAATGCTGTGGACTGGCTATGAATGCGAGGGACAGTTTTCAATGAGCCTTCACAAACGTGACAGACCAACCGTGAATTCACAAAGGATTTTGGCAAAATATAGGAAAAATTTTGAAGTTTCATAGATACTATCCCAAAGCAAAAAAATCTATCCTTCTTTCTTTCAACTCATCTAATTGGAGGGAAATTGATAATTTCTTTAATTCTTTCTTTAACTCCTTATTTTGTATAAATTATATTTGGGTGTAGTTGCTGATTTTGGTTCTAAATATTGCATTGAAGACCTAACAATATTTGGGTTTTTGTTTCTATTTTTTGTTTTGTAATAATTGAATACTTTCTTTTTTAAAAATGGGTTTGTGTAGCACCTCATACTTTACTATGTCTTAATTCAGACTTAGTGCAAAAGAACTAGATAAAATTTTTAGTTCAAGTAAACCATGTGTCAGTCCATCACTCATGGTATCACTTCACGAGTCATGAAATGACTCATGGAATGGATGCCTAGAAAAAATTAAAGGCATAGGTTCCCATGATTCAGAGTATGACCCATGGAATGAACCACCAGTCATACTATTAAATCCTGGAACCTCATACGCAAGATTACATTTTTGTCCTCAAAACCACGATCCACTATATGAACCATGAAATTAATTCATAATTCACATTGAGACTTGTGGAAACAAAATTCTAAACCTACACTAAGTGGTCTCGAGAACCACAAGTCAGACCATAACACGCGGAACAGACTCATAGACCACCGTGATAGAAAAATTCCAAAATAATTTTTAAAGGGAAAATCAATCTTTTCCCAATCTTTTAATAACTATACTACATCATTTTATATTCTTTTATTGGATATTAATAGATAATCAACCAATTTTCTCTCATCAGAATCAGTAGAAAAGAACAAAGAACCCTATTAGGCTTCAAGTCTAGGGTATTCCCTCAAGTCTCTACCCCAACCTTTAGTTCAAGTTTTTTAGTACTTAGGTCGGTGAGATTTCAGTAAGGGTTTCCTTTCACCCTTATGCCCAAACTTTACATCATTACAATATGGTTTTTCATGATTTTGTGAATTAGGATCCATACCGAATTATGTGTAATTTTTGAAATTCAATTTCCTCATTTTATTAAATAATTATAGTTCTTGTTAAAATGATTATGCATGATTTTTGATACTTCTAATTCATTTGTTATACTTGAACAAAGTAATGAATGATTTTATTTATTTCAACCTATTTTAATATAACTTTGCATGTTATGAACACATAATCCCAAAATTAAGCAAATTTAGCATGACTAGCTATAGTATTTTAGAATTTTGGTAAAAATAGTAATTTGAACTAGTTTATGCTTTGTTTGTAGACCACATTTTCTCTACTATGAACAGTTAGTGCTATGATTTTGGGAGGATTATTTAGCATCGAGCATACATAGATTCTAGATAACCTAATTTTGAGAATTACATCGCCATTGTAGGATAAGGGTCCTTCACCAGTTAAGATTGACACCTTTAGCCCAATCGGCTCATTTAGTAGATATATATTAAATTGGCTTCATACCCTTATCAAGGTATAGGGAGCCCTTCAAACTAGGATTGTATTTTGAATTCTATGTTGCTCACATTGTTTATATTAGTTGTAAGAAAATCCCCCTCATAAATGATGTAAAACATGGAATTTGTATATGACTCATAGTTTTAAGCCCAGTTAAGCTATTTCATGTTTTACAGATAAACTCATGTTTACAATTTATGATTACACTTTTAAGTCATTGTTCTACATTTTTTATACTCCTATATAGTTTTACCTATTGCATATAAATTGAATTAAAGTAAAATTTTTGTATAACTATGACATTATATACCTCACATGCCCAGTACATCCTATAATACCAGCCACATACTTTTCGTTGCATCAAAATTCAGTTAAAACATATTTTTGTATATTTATGACATTGTATACCTCACATGCTTAATACATCCTACAATACTGACCATATACTTTTCCTTACATTATATTATTTCATGATGTAGATCCAAGCACTTATTCTATGCTTATAGTTAGTTGTAGCCCAACCTTCAGTAGTAGATTTGGTGAGTCCTAATAATTCGAGGACAACTTGAAATTTTATTTTATTTTATTTTAGATCTAATTTCAATTTGTTTAGAGTTAGAAAGGGACTTTTTCTAGTAACTCATCATTTTTAGTATAGGCTTTCAAACAGTTAAATTTTATTAGATTTTTAGATAGTTTTGAATTTTAGTTTATTTTTAGTTTATTTATTTTACTATGCTTAAGATTCCACTTAGTTATTTTAGATGTATGATCTTAGTAATATGCTAGTACCAAGAGTTTTCTTGGGATCTGTTGGAGTTCTATGTATAGTGTATCATCTAGAGTGTAGACGTGGGTGATGATAGTTTGTATTTGTCTAATTAATTTTTGTGTTTTAATTGTTTTCCAAAAAGGGCGATCAACCAAAGGACTGGCCTATTTACATAAGTTGAATTGAGACAGGAAATTGATGTTGGGAAATATTAATTAGTGTTGTTTAAGTTCTTAACCCCATCTAATATATTTGAGATAGAAATAGTAGAACCCTAGTGCAGTCTAGAATTGGGATGTCCTTTTACGATCACTTAGCTAGGTTTTAGAAATACTTACTAAGAAATATTCACTTTTTATCAAAAGAGGTTAGTAGATAATTGAGATTCCAAGGCTAATTTCTTGACCCATGATTAATTAGTTCTAGTTAAATACTTATAATGAAGTATTTAATATAAATTGATTCTCATTACCAATTGCCTTATTTTCCATTACTTGTAAAGGTCACTGTTAACTTTATCCATTTAAATTACTTTTATCTTTTTGTGTTTTTTCTTATATAAAAAACCCTGAAAAATACTTATATTAAATATTTAGATTCGAGGGAACGGTTCAACTCCTTATTTTCTCAATCTCCCTTTACATTATTCTTTATGGGATGGACACAAACTCTTTAATTGGATAAATATATTAGAAATAACTATTTAAATTTGTTTACAAAAGGTGTATTTGGATGTCATCAGCTACCTATGTTAGAACATGTGCCTGGGGAGGATGTGTGATAGGGGTTAAGGTAGAGGTTATAGTAAAGGCAGAGCTCATGCAGTCACTCAGATTCCTATTAGGGTGGAGTCCCCTAAGGTTGAGTATAAGGGAGATAATGTTTAGAGTTTGGATAATACAGTGGGCCCATATCAAGGTCCACTGGATTTTATTGGTCTTAGTACTTTAGGATATTCTGATTTGAGTATTGGGTGTTTTAGAGGGTTTTCTAAGGGTGGAGACTTGACTGATACTTTATAGGGTTCATCGACTAGAGAGGAAGACCACACACTAAATTAATAGCCCATTCCTATATTTTAGGATCCAATAGTTCAACAAGTACTAGATATTATGACATGCCTTTATTTCTTGTGTGTGTCACAAGTGTGGTTAGGAAAGCTATATCAGATGAAGAGTATAGAAAGTTTAAAGGATTTGGGGAAATAAACTGACCAAGGTTTTAGGGTGGTTTGTGCAAGGATGCATACAAGTTTTTTTAGCTATCATGAGAGCCTTAAAAGCATGGGATAATTGATTCTCACTAATTTGATCACAAAGCTTTGTAGATATGTGTCCCTATCAAAAAGTGATAGTGCTCATATATTGACTCTAGGCTAGTATATTATCTTTCTATGGCTTTGTCTAAGTTTCCACAGGCTTTTCTTGAAAAACCATTATTTAAAACATAATAATTGAGCATAGACATCATTTTAAACACTTAACTTTTCATGGTATCTCAGTTAGTCAATATGAGACTCAATTTTATACTTTATATTATCATACCATAGTGACTTAGTCAGATAATATAGAAGGGATATAATGGTTTATAAAGGGTTTGACCTGCAAGGTCAGAGAGATACTGTTATCTATAGCTCAACATAGGCTATATTTTGAAAGGTAATTGAGGTAGTGATGGAATATAGCCTATGTATGGTAAATAATATAAGGATCTAAGAGATAAGAGGTCCCATACTTAAGGTCAATTTAGTGGTACCTTATCTAGAGGTAGTGGTTCTTTTAGGTGAGACTTCTAACCCTAGAAAGATATGCCAATTTATGTAGCTATGAAAGAAGATAAGGTGCTTATAGTTCATGGCATACTTCTCAAGGTTTATGTCATAGGTATTTATGTCATTGTGGCTATTCTAGGTGTTCAGGTCATTCTTAGTAGTTTATGGCTCATAGGTCCTGTTATGAGTATGGTAGTCTATATCATCTTTAGAGGGATTATCCTTAGTTAAAATAGAGGTCCCTACAATATGGTCATTAAGCTTTAATAGAGTAGTAGCACCCCCAACTAAAGGTTGGGCGGATGTCACAGAGGTAGAGGTACACTACATGACAGTTGAGGCGGTGGTAAAGGAATGGTCTAATTAGAAAGAGAGAAATATCAGTGTTATACTTTTTTGGATAGGCTATAGGTGGAGTCTATTGAGTCAATTATCATAGATATTGACTTAGTATACCATTGGCTTTCTTCAATATTATTTAATCCTATTCTACATTTTTCTAAGTGTCTACATACTTTACTATTGATCTGATGTGTGAGTCTAATTCTATGCCTATTCGTTTTTCTACCTTATTAGGTGATTCTTAATTGGTGGATCAAATATACTAATTATTTATTATGACTATACTGGGTCATGGTAGTTAGGTAGATATGAATCTTGATATAGTTCATTTTTATTTAATTTTTGGTATGAATATGCTCTCTTTGTATTATGCTATCTTAGATTGTCATGCCAAGATTGTTACTTTGGTCAAGTTAGATTCCCTGGGGTTAGAATGGAGGGTTACCCATTGTTTTTATCCTAAGCAGGTGATTTCCTTTCTCTAGACTCAATGGTTAGTTGAGAAGAAGTGCCTTTCTTACTTGTTATATGGTCGAGATACTTGTGCTAAGAGGCCTCTTTTAGAGTCAGTAAAAGTGGTTAGAGATTTTATAGATGTGTTTCTTATCGATCTTTCAGATGTTCCTCTTTATGGAGTTATCAATTTTTCATTGATTTGGAGCCCGACACTAATCCTATTTCTTTTTCTCCTTATTGGATGGCTCTAGTGAAGTTGAAAGACTTCAAGGACCAACTTTAGGATTTATTATGTAAAAAGTTCACTAAACTGAGTGTAAAGCCTCAGGTTTTTAGTCCTTGAAAAATTTCTAAAATTTTATCACGACTGTCCTGACTATAACTCCCCTAGGAGTTATAAGGAGTCATGGAGGGTCTTAAGGACTCAATCTTAACTTAATCAAAATAAGTGGCTTAGTATTCTGCTCTGAGTATGAGTTGCTCTCAACTACTCGTCAATACTTCTTCTGATTCGTAAAGACCAAGTTGTAAGGTGTCCAATAAGTTTTACCCAAGGCACTTTACTCATTATAACTTGAGGCCATAAGTCGTATAGACTCATGATGAGTCGTTATTTCCCAATCATAGGGTGTCCATTGTGTCATCCAAAATTCTTGCTTTCTTGAGATGAAAAGTGGTTACAAGTCTTTAAGTGTGGTTACGAGTTTGTGGTATGAATCATAGCTAGACCAGTATGGGGTCTTAGTGGTTCTGTGTTGACTATGACTCCTTCTGATGAATCCTAATGTATCCTTATGAGTCGTTTAGTTACTCATAGTCACTAACGACAAAATTTCAAGTTTCAAATTGAGGGAATTTTGTATAATTCCCTTCTTACCATATAAAAACCCCTTGCTCATAAAGCACTTGATGGGGCTATACCTCATCCTTAACATACTCAAACACTTCTAAAGATCACTTAGATTCTCTCAAGAAAACATACTTTTGGTTTCTAAGAAGTAGGTCATCGAAGGGCTCCAAGGTTTAATTTTTCTGTGAAACTTCATATTTTAGGTATGTTACTCTTCCCTCATTATTAATTTGTTAAAAGCATACATTTTAGATTATTGTTCATGAGATATTGATAATTAGTTTGAAACAAGGGTTAAGGTTTTTTAATGTTTATTGATTGAGCAATGTTTCTAATTATTTACATGTGATTAATCATGCTTTAATTATGGTTTTGAACTTTGGGTGCATGGGTATGGTGAATGAACTAGGGAATTGTTATTTTCCCAAACTTGTGACTTTTGAAGTGGTTATAACCTCTACCCTATATTGTGAAATTGATTTTTATTTAAGATAAATATGGTAATTTAACTATTCCTAATATATTGTATTATGATTATAAATCAAACCTTATGGGTTTGTATTTCCATGAGTTATTGTGTAATTGAACCAAGGGGGTTATAAATTCCCTTAAGTGATGTAATTGTTTTGGCATATTGTTGTTACCTTGCAAGTATAATTGGTATGAAGATACCAACAATGTATGCATTAATGTAAAATATGGTTCAATGAATTTGATTGTGCGATAAATATTATAATTGGGTTTTAATGAGGGTTATGTAGCTGAGTCATAAAAGTGGAGGTCCGAGAGACCAATACTGGAAATTGTGGTTGCCGATGTATGGGTCTATATAACTGGGTGGTTTGAGCCCTCTTTAATATTATTATTAAATTATTAGGTGGTTCGAGTCCACCACATCATATTACATTATTTGGTGCTTGTGTCACCTTGATATGCAGGGAAGTTTGAGTCCCCCATAGTGCATATGAATAAACCTTCTGGTTCGTGTAACCATACGCACTGGGGCCATACCAGCTAGGGGAAAGCTAGGCCTATATGTCCCATGGTTACTTTTGTATGTTATGATAGTTGAGCTACACAATCCAAGCTAAAGTTTTAAAGCACATGATAAGCCTTGTTCCCTATCCCGACATGTGATATATATATATATATATATGTATATACATTTGATTATGTGCATTGATTTTGAATGAATTTGAACTGTTAAACATGGCATTATGTTATCCTTATCCTTAAGTATCATTCTAGTGTTCACCCAACTAACTATCTTCGAATGATGTATCCCCATGCAATGCAGGTACTGGAGCTACTTCTACTCTTCCTGCACATAGTTAGGTGGGTCGGCTCGATTCATTGGTTTATTGTATTATGGTGAAATGGTATGGTTCCATTCCCTGGAAGGCTTAGGCATTTCTCCAACTTTCATAAGCATTTTTCTAGCTTCCATTGTTAAATTGAGTTGATAGTTACTTTCATTATCATTAACATTATCATTTTCATTATCATTGTCATCTGTCAAAGTCGGGGATTTGTCTTAACATAGACTGGTTTTGGTTCATTGTTTAGAAGGCTTTGCTGGATTACTGTGGATATTAGGTGATGTTGGTAGGTTGTTTGGTCGGTCACCAACCGTCAATTATAGACATGTTTTGACTTTTCTTAAGATTATTACATGCTATCTTGTTATATGTTCATAATTCATCTGATATTAGGGGACGTCGTATTTGGTTTGGTTTGGTGAAGGGAGTGATTTCCGTTTCACGTGAAACTCGAGATACCCGTCATGACCAGGCCCTAGTTTGGGTCATGACAAAGACGGTATAAAAGCCTAGGTTTCGTTCCCAACAGAGTCGTGTCAAGTATAATTTTGTTTATGGGTGTATAGCGCACCACACTTATAAGGGAGAGGCTACAAGGTGAAATTCAGGAGGATGATGAGTTAAAAATTTCCTGTGAGTAGACTATTGACTCCTCAGAGTCTACTCTCCTGTAGATTTGTATACTTTACAACACAAGTTAGAATTGAAATAAACAAGCAAGTAAATAACTGAACTTAAACTAAGGTCATAGAGATTTATCCTGGTTCAGAACACCAATGTGGGGCCTACTTCCAGTCCCTTTAGTTTTCAATCATTTCCTTAGATCTTTCAATATTGGGCTCAAGTACAATGATGAAAAACAAGTTCCAAGGACTTGTTTTTTTCTTCAGATCTTGTGACTCAGCTTCAGTTCGTATAATAAAAATTAACTCAATCCTATTCTTTATATAACAATTGTAAACTAAGGATTACAAAGTTTTGTGAGACTAAGACTGAGACACTTTGAGATTTCTCCTTGAAGTTGCGAAACTTTTTTCTATCTTTACTCTTCTTCTTTTATAGTCTCCAGCTGCTACTCTATGCAAGTCAACCCTAGAGATTTCTTCTCAATCAAGGATTTGAATTGATTTCTTTATTAAGGAATGTTACCATATGGTATGTCCATATCAGACATGTCCATACACGGCTTTCATAAACGTCCATGATCTTTTCTTCCGTTTGCTCTTGTAGTGATTAATGCTTTTCCAAGTTTGTTTGTGATCTTTTCTTTATTTTTCTCCATTGTGATTGATCTGAACTTCTATAATTTTGGGACTGATATTTTCCTTTCTTTTGTTCTTATTTGGATTGATTTGTTTGGATGACGTAGATCATGATTTGACGTCCTTCCATTCCTAGAGCCGACTTTCTTGCAAGCTTAATTTTCTCTAATCCTTCATATCATTGTGTGAGATATCCTTTTATCATTAGTAGTCTTCCAATATCTTATAATGATCTACTCATTAGTTTGTCATTATTAAAACGTAAACATAGGAAGAAAACAATCTCACCCTTTTTGATAATGACAAAAAAGTGTAAACATCAGTTGACTTCCCTTTCTATCAGCTTTCTCTCCCTACTTGTACAAATTTCTACTATTCTAAGTTTCTTGAGTTTAAGTCAATTTCCATTTATCGGAAGTCAACTTGCCTCCCTGACTGGTTGGCACTTCCTGATTTCCTAATGTTTCTGTCTTTCTTCCTTTTTTAGCATAATAAAAAAAATTGCAAAATAAAATAGTAGAAAAGCAGTAGATATATATAATCTATCAATTGGGTAGAGCAAAAATAGTATAGCATATAGTGTGTTAAAAATCATATTACAACCAATCAAAATAAGGGACATGACCCCCTTTTGAATAAAAACAAAGTCATCATTGTTCACCTCTTCCTGAGAAAGTAGGTTAGAGTAGTGTGCATGTTATGAAAGAAGATGTCATATGATTTTTTAACATTTTTGAAGAAGGAGGAATAATAGTTCTAGACAAAAATAACTAGATCATCATTGGAGGAGTGGACTTGGGTCTTGAGAGAATCCATTTGGGTGAACGCCCGAGTAAACAATTTTACGCCCTCCTTCTTGAACTCATCAAGAGCCAACCAAACCACGCCTATGTCTACGCTGGTGCTTTTCCCGAGGTTCAGAAGTTTCAATGTTGACTCTTACAACAGCGCAACACTTTCCTCGATGACTTTGAACCGATCCATAATCTCCTCTAGTATTTTCAAGATAGTAGTCATAGGGTTAGAAACAAAATTGCTTACCTTGGGAAGTTTCGACTTTACCCATGCAAAATCCTTTTTACACCATGCATCTTCAACCAAGACATCAACCACACTTGTAAACGTCTTGGAGTCATAAGTTGCAACAACCTCCATTGGGGGGGGGGGGGGGAAGAAGATAGATTGATAGGGTAGTGTTGAATAATTTGATTATTAAGCAAGCCATATGGAAAAATGGCAGATGCATGAACATTGGCTGTACTTTCAATCATGTACTCATGGATCCATGTTTCCAAATTGATTTTGATTTTATTAACTAGAGAGTATAGCATAAAAATATCACGACTGGTAATATTGCTGAGGGATCCTTTACGGGGAATCAATGTAGTAGCAAATATGTGAGCCATAATGCAAAACTTGATTGGAGGGACAAAGGACACAAATTGGTCGAAACAGATTCAGGGTCTGACAAAAATCTCTTGTCTTCTTCAAAGATGACCTCAAAATCATTGGGCCAGTTGCCATTCATCAAATAGATGTTATCAGAGAACTTCATATCAAAAGAATTCTCACACAGAAAATCATTCACAATGATTCTTTTGCCAAGAACAAAAATCTCATGTTCATCACTATCAGGGGAGAGGTAATGATTTGTAACCAGAAGTCCACAGAGATAAAAGAGAAGAAAAAAATCTTAAGATTTAAATAAACGAATGACATTACAGATTGAGTCATTTAATAGATGAAAACTGATAATGCATCGACAATGGAGCGACTCTTAAAGGCGGAGAATTTGTCCTTGTGAGAGCATGTCAAGAACTTATGAATGTCTTCTGGAGGAGAGAGTGGAGAGGTTTTAGACAATATTTCTTAGAGGAGGGGACTGGACTAGAATTAGGATAATGTCTCTTGATGAGAGTTAACTGATTTTCCAATAAGGATTCATCGAAGGATTCAGAAAGAAGAATAGGGTGGTCTAGGAGTGTTCTACAAAGAGATTTAGACATGGTCACCACAGAACGGGTTCTGGTCATGGGAGAGAGGAGAAAGTGAATTTTAAAATAGATAGATAGAGAGAGGAGAGGACAGTTAAGAAGACTTGAGGAAGAGGGAAGAAGTATGCAACTATTTTAAAAAATAGGGGAGAGAAAGCTGAAGCAATGTAAGGGAAAAAAGTGACTGATGAAAGTGAAAGGGTGGCAGTCCAAGGAATATTAGGAAGTTAAAGAGGTGCATAAGAGGTAAAAGAGGCATGAAAAATAGTCAGAGTAATGATGACTTCCCTTTTTGAAAATCAATTTTGAAAAAAAAATCTAAGCATAAAATTGGAGCAAGTAAAAATATTTTTTGTCCAAAAATAAAGCTCATAAATAATTAATACAAAGAATACCAAGTCTTTTTCTAAGATAACAAAATCTTTCTTCTAATAGGGGTTTTGTAAAAATATTTTCCTGTTGATTTTTGGAGTCAACAAATGTTAACAAAAAGTTATCATTTTCTACATGATCACGAATAAAATGATGCTTATATCAATGTATTTCGCCCTATAATGATATACAATATATTTAGATAGAGTAATAGCATTGATTTTATCCCACATTAAGGGAATAGATTTAAAAGCCAAATTAAAATCAAGTATATTCCATAAAATTTTAGTACTACAACTTCCAACGGTTATGTATTCAGCTTCATTTGTTGAAAGTGCAAATGAAGTTTGCTTCTTATTGTGCCATGTAATCATGGCATCACCAAGAATTTGACAAGTTCCACTAGTGATTTTTCAATTATTTTTAGCACCTACAAAATCATCGTCTGAATATCTAATTAAGTCAAAATAGGAAAACCAAGGGTACCATAGTCCAACGTCTTAAGTTTATATAATGCATCAGATGATCCTTTTGATGGAAATTAGATGATATACTTTAGGAGTCAGCTTGAACCTGGCAGACTTAAATAGGATGAACATGATGTCTGGTCAACTTATAGTCAAGTAGAGTACTGATCCTATCATTCCCCAGTATATTTTCGCATCAACATTCTTAACGGACGAGTCCGAATCAAGGCTTGTGGATGGACTCATTGGAGTTCCATAGGCCTTTCCTTTTTTCATAACAAATTTTTGATGAGTTCCTCTGTGTACCTGGCTTGACTGATGAAAGTGCCATTGGGACTTTGTTTGATTTGTAATCCCTAAAAGAATGTGAGTTCACCTATAAGGCTCATTTCGAATTCTCCTTTCATCAAATTAGAAAAATTCTCTCACAGAGAGATGTTAGAACTACAAAAAATGATTTCATCAATGTAAATTTCCAAAATAAGAAGATTTGAATCAAGCTTCTGTATGAATAGAGTTGTATCAATTTTATGCGTTTGAAAATTGTTATTTAGTATGAAAGTACTCAATATTTCATACCAAGCCTTTGGAGCTTGTTTAAAACCGTAAACTAATTTTGTTAATTTGAAAATATGATTTGGATACGAAGGGTTTTCAAACCCAATGGGTTGTTTTACAAAAACTTCCTCATAAATATAACCATTTAAGAGGAATTTTTGATATCCATTTGATATAGCTTAAAATATTTGAAAGTAACAAGAGCTAATAAAATTTGAATTGAATCTAACCTTGCCAAGGGGTTAAAGGTTTCTTTATAATCAATACCTTCTTGTTGGGAATAGCCTTAAGCTACAAGTCTGGCTTAATTTTGATAACCTTACCTTCTTCATTCAATTTGTTTATATAGACCCATCGAGTTCTAATTATTGAGCAGTTTCTTTGGATTTCAACCAAAATCCAACATGATTTTGTACAAACTGGTTCCATTCTTCCTTCACATCTTTGACCCATGATTCATCTTTGAAAGCCTCATTCATTTTCTTTGGTTCAATTTGAGATACAAGGGCGACAGACACATGTTTTCTCAATGGTGCTCTTATTTACACCCTAGTGTAATACCCCATAAGCTTCCTAGTTCAATTCAGCTCATAAAATATACATTAGAGGCTTAAGACCTCGAAATTTAGCTAAGTATTAAAGACTAAGGCTCATTTTTTACCTCTAAACATTGATAAATCTATTCCTAACCTTGTCGATCCTAAAAAGTTGGTTTCAAAGTTAATTCATGGTCAAGGTAGTCTATAGTTCATTTTGGGTGAGTTTTGGATTTTTCAAACGATGTTTGAGTCATAGTTGGGTGGCCAAAATAGTGGAATAAAGTGATATGGCTATATTAAATTAGGTACTGCATTGGCAGAAGTAACGCGGTGCATCACTTATCGCATTGGGTTAATAAACGCAGCACGGTGCCATTTCATCCCTGGGCATGTTTTCATCTTAAAAAATTCAAATCCAGAGGGGTATTTCAGTCCCTTCCCCTCACTTTAGCATGGGATTTAATTCCTAAAAGAGCACTTTTGCCTCATTTTTCATAATTCCCTCTAATTGAAATCATCCTCTCACAAGAACATAAACCCTAGCCCCTTCAATATTCGAATTTAATTTTCAAGAAATCCACCAAGAACATTCACGAATTCTTTAATTAAGGTATGTTAGATGTGGATTCATGGACCCTTTTCATCCATGGAGTTCAATAACCCAATTTTTACGTTCAATTGTGATATTAACATGCATTTATGAATCTTATCCATGAAATTTTATGAATTTTGACTTTAGGCTATGTTTTCAGGTGTTTTTCATTGGAGTTAGTTCTTGACATATTGAAAAATGAAAATTGCATATTGAAATCCCTAACATGCGATTGTAGTAAAGAAGATATGTTACTATTCTACGTATCAAACTAGTTTTATGCTTTAACTCACTGCACCCATGTGTTTGATGAAATGCCTCATAGGTGAATTTTGAACAATGACTATTTATAAAGTTCTCTAAGTTGTATCATGATTTTAAATGATCTCATGTGATCTTATTGATATTACTATCGAGTCCTTGGGGTTATGATACCCCAAAACATAGTTTTTTACTTAGTTTAAATACTTTACGAAGGGTTTCGAATATATAAAAGTATTATATGTTTAGTCAGTGTATCATGTGAGTCGTCTCAGTTCAGTTCATTAATTATAGTTAATTCAGTTAGGAATAAGATTTAGCACCAAGAAAATCATAGGATGGGGGCTCACTTGCCAGTTGAGAGTGTGATGTTTAGTAGCAGTCCCTGTGTTCCAGAACTATGTAGCCAGTGTAGGTTGAGATGTTAACCTACTAGTGGAGGGTTGACACATATCTCATTAGGGTCCTGCCAGTTTAGGGTGACCCTTTGTTCTTCGGGATAACACTCTAGTGGATCCATATAGTCAGTGTTAGTACCGTGGCACGGTACTCATACCCTTCCAATTGGGGTTACAAGTTGGACCCTAATTTACCTTATTAGGGCATGTTGATTAGATAATAGCTCCCACAGTTTTAGTCTAGTGTTCACTTCAGAGTTTAGTTTTTAGACTTGCTTGACCATGGCATATAGTTATTAGTTGTTCCATGTCAGTATTTCAGTATTTTGATATTTTAATATCTTAGTTTACAAACTATTCTTGTATCATGTCATATGCTTGGTGATGCATTTTTAGATTTTACAGCATTTATTGCATGCTATACATCAGTTATCTCATGCTACGTGTTCAGTCAGTATCATTCATGCATATGAACCATACACATTATCCTAACCTTATTTAGCATACCAGTACATTCAAAGTACTGACCGTATACTCATTTCTTGTGCTATAATGTCTCATATCATAGGTTCGAACACTCAGGTTCCTGACAACACCTAGACCTCCCCAGCACATCTGCAACAGTAGCGGTGGTGATTTCTCATGTTTCGAGGACCATTTATGTTTACATTGGTTCATTAGTCACTCGGATTTAGTTGGGGACTTTTACCATTTACTCCATAATCCCTCAGTTAGAGGCTTTAGGACACTTTCAATTAGTTATTCAGTTATCAATTGTTATTGACAGTCTTATAGTATTGGTTTTAGATAAATATTTTTAGTAATTTGATTCATTATTGTTTGCATATTTAAAACCTTATGGCATTTTCAGTTAAATTTCTCATCTGTTCTTTGTTATTTATTAGTTCTCACAGAATGTATCGGCATAGGTTAGCTTGTGGTCCTTCGGGGTTGTAGGAACCGTATGGCATCCAGGGTGTACTCTCAGGGAATCATAAACTTGGTATAAGAGCCAAAGGTTTTAAAGTATCCAAGGAAGCCTAAAATTTATGTTGAGTAGAGTCTTGTGATGGATTTGATGTGCGCCACACTTATAGACAAGAAGCTACAAGATATTTTAGGAAAAATTTCCCTTCTTTCAGTGTTCATGTCATGTGATTGAGCATGACCCTAATTAAAACTACCTTTCTAATCCAATTTCTTTTTTGTTTATAGAACATGCTTCCTAAGAAGACTAACGGAAGGAGAAACAGGAATCAACCCGCATCTCCACCTGTTTAGAAAGATTCTCTGAATGATTCTGTCTCCTATATCGAATTCAGAGCGACATTCACTACCTTAGCTCACTTATTAGCACCCTAGAATAATTAGTTAGCTGCCGTCCCAGCCTATTTTGTTGCTAATAATGCCACAGCTAGGATTCGAGACTACACCTAAATGAACCCTCCTCTATTTTTAGGATCTAAGTCTAATGAGGATCCACAGGAGTTCCTTGACATGGTTCAGAAGGTAACTAATATAATGGGTTTGACTTTTAGTAAGAGTGTAGATTTTGGTGCTTATCAGTTATAGGACATTTCTCATACTTGGTACAAGCAGTAGAAGGAAGATAGAGGGGCATACTTGGTACTAGTTGATTGGGAGGAGTTTGCTACCACTTTTCTAGATAGGTTCTTTCCATTGGAGTTAGGAAAATCTAAGGTGTAGGAGTTTATTAATTATAAGGCAGGGAAACATGGGTGTGAATGAGTATTCTCTTAAGTTTACTCTGTGTAGTACCCCATACTTTTCTTAGTCCTATTTATCTCCTAGTATGTCAAGGGTCAAACTTAAGTGTGTATAACTCTTGATACGTGTAGAGTTTTCTAGCTCAATATCTGCCAAATTGTAGATAATTGAATCAACTTTTCAATGATACTAATTTTGCTTAAATCTAATACCCTGTTGAGAAGTTATAGCACTTTTAGTGAGAAACAGTAGGCCAACACAATAGCAACGTGTTACGGTAGATCATTATGCTACATCATTATGAACTCCAAAATACTATTCATTCTTTTCTAGTAGCTAACCATGATTTGTCGATGTCGCGCTAAGAATCGCGGTGAGGCATAGCACCACATCGCAGTGGAGAGCTAAATGACACTCATCCTTATCCAGTTATGCAATGCGATTACACTGCATCGCGTGATGGTGCAAAATAGCACTCATCCCTTTTCCAGTAAGCCATCGCGAAGGAGCCGCATCAGGTCGGTGAGCAAACTCAGGATTCTAGTTTCGAACATAATTTTCAAAAGGGTAATTTAGTCTTTCCCATGCCTCCAATTCATGAAAATCAGAAGATTAAACATATTCGAAGCATTATACGCTGATTTTCATCAAAATTTCACTCCAAGAAAACCTAGAACTTCAAATTTTAAACCTCAAGAAATCCAAATTCCACCATTCTTTTTCTGAGATAACCCAAAATTCAAGATTCCCAATTCAAGATCTTCAAGAAACAATCTTCAAGAGCACAAATAGGAATTCAATGTTAAAGATTCTTCATCTATTCATCAATTAAGGTATGTGGGATTTTCAACTAGGATAATTCTTTCATCCTTATGTCCAAAATTAGTTTTGAAGTTAATTTCACAATATTTTACATGAGTTTCAAATTAGGGTTCATACCCAAATATTGTTATTTGAAGATTATGATGTTATAAGTGATTTAGATGTTGAATTGCATATCTACTTTCATATTTTTATGCGTGTGACATTATTTTCGATATTTAGAATTGAATTTTCAAGACTTTCATTACTAAGAATAAACTTTATGATGCTTTGACATGAATTTAATGCATGAGTTATTAAGACCTAGTTTGAATGTTGATATTTCAAGAATGACTACGCTTTAAGCATCCTATGATTAGTTTATATTCAGATTTTTTATCATCATTTGATCTTTTGATCTCAGCTAAGATATGGAATCCACTTTACAATTTTAGGTATAGTTTACAGTAAACAGATACACAAGCGGTTTCATTATAAACCCTTATACTAGTTTTAAAAGTGGATTTTCTACAGAATAAGCATACAGATTAAAGGGAGTAGTATTTATCACCGAGTTGAGTATGTTTACATGCCCTAGAAATATGAGCCAATATAGGTTCAGATTATTTCCACTTCTATATAGATGATAGTTACAGATGTAATCACTAAGCTTAGGTTATACTCTGTGGCAAGAGTACGAAACCTCTTACTAATGTGAGGTTTTCCTATAAGGGAGCTAGACGTTGAACACTATGATATCTCACATAGTGTATGTTTGTTAGAAGAACCTCCCTATAAAAAAGAGTAATCCTAACAGAAAAGAATAACATAAAAGCTTTTAGAAGCTAAGTGTGAAGGCTCACGATTTTATTCAGATATTGTTTTACATAAGTCATTAGCTATGAAATTTAAGCTTTCAGTTTATAGATACAAAGGTGAGTCCTTTTACACTTAGCATCTATGATTTAAAAACTGATTACTAGTATCGATTTATAACTAAGTATGGTGGCTCACAACATTCATATAGTATGTTTTATCATTCATGATTTATGATTACAATTTTCAATTACTCAATCCAAAGTGAGCCATTATTACTTAGCATGCATTGTTTATGACAAAGATATATATATATATATATATATATATTCTCTCACTGTTTTACTTATGCATTCACCCGTACAGGCTCAGTACATTCTAGAAGTACTGATCCATATATATGTCTAAGTGCTACATTATTTAATAATGTAGGTTTAGGTGGTCAGTTTCAGCAGTATGAGTGATTTCAAGAATCTCTATCTACATCCCAAAAGTTAGTGATTCCTCATAGTTCGGGGACCCAGTTATTTAGTTTTTCAGCTTATTAGAGTAGTTGATTCATATTTTCAGTCATTTCGAGTCAACTAGGGGTTTTTCCTAATGGATCTCTAGTTGTTAGTAGTAGAGGCTTGTTAGACTACTTGTTATGATTCAAATTTCTAGTTTTGATTGTCTAGACTTTCATGTCAAGTATTTTCATATTCTATCTTTAGATAATTTAAGCTTAGATCAGTGAGACTTCCGCATTATTTCTATATTTATATTTCTCTATTATGAGTTTCAGATTTAGTAGAAGGCTTATAGGGTTATCTTAAGGATACTCATATCCTTGAGCACCGCGTGACATCTCGGGACCCATTTTTAGTGCATTACACTCGGCTAGCTAGGTATTCTCCTTATGTTGTGTCTGATGATAGGTCAAGGATGAGTAAGTTTATCTCTAGTGTAGCTGATAGAATGGTAAAGAGATGTAGGACCATGATGTTTATTAAGGAGTTGGACTTGCCTATATTTATGGTCTATGCTCAATAGATCGAGGAGTAAAAGTGTAAGGAAAGAGAGAGGGAGAATAAGAGGGCCTGAGTGGGTAGCTTCAGTTTTGCTCAAGCGAGGTTAAAGGGTGGTAACTGTCCTAAATTTCATTAGAAATCTTCAACCCCAACTCCTTCTTCAGCTAGTATGCCAGTGCCGAACCCTACAAATGATTATTGCAATAGGAAACCAGGCCCTAAACCCCATGAGAGTGTGAATAGTGGTCACATAAATCCTCTTTTTTAGAAATATGGTAGAAACCATCAAGGTATGTGTAGATCTTGTAGTGATGTATGCTTTGGGTATGGTAATCCAGGCCATAGGGTTAGGAACTACCCACAGAGTGGTCAATAGGGTCAGTCCAGTCGTCCTCCAATTCCATTTGGTCGCCTGACTCAAAAGGGTACCGCATCTAGTCCCACCAGTGGGCCGCACCCAAATAGGATTTATGTACTTTTGTCCCAAAAGGATAAAAAAGGTCCTCCTAATGTGGTTACTAGTACCTTATCGATCATTTATTTGGATGTTTATGCTTTATTAGACCCTGGAGCTTGTCTTTCTTGTGTAACTCCCTATATAGCTGTTAATTTTGATGTTAGTCCTGAGACTTTAACATAACCCTTCTCAGTTTCCACTCTAGTAGGTGTTTTTATTGTAGTTAGACAGGTATACAAGAACTGTCTAGTCATAATATCTTATAGAGTCACTTCAGTAGGTCTCGTAGATTTAGAGATGACTAATTTTGATGTCATTTTCGGTATGGATTGGCTCTACTCATGCTAGGCCTTAGTTGATTGTAGAAATAGAGTTTTTCACTTTTAATTTCCAAATAAAATAGTCCTTGAATGGAAGGGTAGTACTTCATCATTTAGTGGTCAGCTTATTTCATACCTTAGCGCGAGAAAAATGATAGCTAAGGGGTGTGTCTACCATTTTTTTTAGTTAAGGACTCCAATTCTGAGACTCCTAGTTTTGAGTCAGTTTCAGTAGTGAGGTAATCCCCAGATGTGTTTCCCAAAGATCTTCCTGGAGTTCCTTCTTAAAGGTAAATTGACTTTAGAATAAACCTTCTTTTAGAGACCCATCCATCTCTACTCTTCCATATAGAATGGCTAGAGAAGAACTCAATGAGTTGAAAGACCAATTAAAAGACCTTATAGATAAGGGGTTCATTAGGCCCAGTGTTTCCCCATGGGGTACTCTAATTCTTTACGTTTGTAAGAAATACAGTTCACTCAGAATGTGCAGCATTTACTATCAGCTAAACAAAGTCACAATCAAGAATAAGTACCAATTCCCCAAAATCGATGACTTTTTCGATCAACTTTTGGGTGCTAGTTATTTCTTTAAAATAGACCTCAGATCCGTCTATCTTTAGCTTAGGGTCAAAGAATGTGACATTTCAAAAATAACTTTCAGAACTCGGTATGGTTACTTTGAATTTCTAGTCATGTCATTTGGTCTTACCAATGCCCTAACAGCTTTCATGGACTTGATCAATCGAGATTTCAAATAGTAATTAGACATATTTATCATAGTCTTCATTGATGATATCCTTGTGTATTCCCATAATGAAAATGATTAAGCAGACCATTTCAGAATTGTATTGTAGACTCTTAGAGCCTATTAGTTATTTGCTAAATTCAGTAAATATGAGTTTTAGCTAAGATCGGTAGCTTTTTGTGGCCATATTATTTTTGGTGATGGCATTATAGTTGACCCTCAAAAGACCAAAGTAGTGAAAAACTAGCCCAGACCCATTTCTCTATCAGATATCAGGAGTTTCTTAGGTTTGGTTGGCTATTACAGATGATTTGTTGAAGGGTTTTCATCTATTGTGTCTCCTATATCCAGATTGACTCAGAATAAAGTCAAATTTTAGAGGTCAAATTCTTGTGAGAAGATTTTTAAGGGGTTAAAGACTCGACTCACCTCAGCCCTAATTTTGGCATTGCCTGATAGTTCAGATGAGTTTGTTGTTTATTGTGATGCTTCCAAAGTTGGTTTTGGTTATGTTTTTATGCAGAGAGGTTAGTTCATAGCCTATGGCTCTAGACAGCTTAAGCCCCATGAGAAGAATTATCCTACCCATGACCTTGAGTAAACAGCTATGGTGTTTACCTTGAAAATTTGGAGGCTTTATCTGTATGGGGTTCATGTTCATGTGTTCATGGATCACAAGAGTTTACAATATGTGTTTTCATAGAGAGAGTTAAATCTTAATCAGAGAAGATGGTTAGAATTGTTAAAAGATTATAAAAATTAGGCATTTATTTAGTTGACTCAACTAAGGGTAGTATATGGGTAAAGAATAGTTCGAAATCTTCTTTGTTTGCCAAAGTAAAGGAAAAGCAAGATACGGATCCCAATATATTAAGTTGAAGGAGTCAGTCAGAGATCAAAAAGTAAAGGTTTTCTCTCAAGGGGAGATGGTATGTTGCATTGCTAGGGTAGATTATTAATGTTATGTGTAAATGACTTGAGGTAGCACATTCTTGTAGAAGCGCATGGTACGTGTTACTCTATTCATCCAGATGTCACTAAGATATACCAT
The DNA here is from genome assembly GCF_002878395.1 of Capsicum annuum. Taxonomy (NCBI): domain Eukaryota; kingdom Viridiplantae; phylum Streptophyta; class Magnoliopsida; order Solanales; family Solanaceae; genus Capsicum; species Capsicum annuum. The sequence continues at coordinate 139,635,385 of NC_061115.1, read as the reverse complement.
AATTTGTAGGAAATCTATTAGTAGAGAACGATGAAGAGGGATGTTATAGAGTTTGTAGATAAGTGCTCTAATTGTCAGCAGGTCAAGCTTGATCACCAAAATCCTAGAGGTTCTATGCAGAAATTCAGCATCTCTACTTGGAAGTGGGAAGAGGTGAATATGGACTTTGTGATGGGTTTGCCTTGTACTCGTCATCAGCATAGATCAATTTAGGTCATTGTGGATTGGATGACCAAATCAGCCTATTTCTTGCCAGTCCATTCTTTTTTTTAGTCAAGGACTATGCCAAGCTCTATATTAAACAGTTGGTTAGGTTGTATGGAGTCTCGTTTTCCATTATTTTAGATAGGGGTACTCATTTTACCTCTCACTTTTGGAGAGTTTCTAGAGAGTTCTTAGTACCCAAGTTCATCTCAGTACAGCCTTTCACTCTTAGATAGATGGTCTGGTAGAGAAGACATTCAGACCTTTGACGATATATTGAGAGCATGTGTTATCGACTTTAAGTCAGTTGGGATGATTACTTGCCTTTGATTAAGTTTTCTTACAATAACAATTATCACTCCAGTATTTAAATGGATTTATTTGAGTCTATTTATTAAAGAAGTGTAGATCTGTTATCGGTTGGTTTGAGGTAGGGGATATCGTATTGATAGGGCCTGATTCAATATTTGATTCTTTAGAGAAGGTTTAGTAGATCAGGGAAAGGCTTAAGATAGCCTAAAGCCAATAGAAATTATATATGGATGTGAGAAGGAGAGATCTTGAGTTTGAGATTGGTGACTAAGTTTATTTGAAAATCTCTCACATGAAGGAGGTAAAGAGGTTCATTAAGAATGGGAAGCTTAGTCCCTGATATATTGGCCTTTATAGAATTCTGAGTTATTTCAAAAAGGTAGCCTATGAGATTGAGTTCCCTACAGACCTAGAATAAGTGTACCCAGTATGTCACATCCCCTTGATAAAGAAGTGTATTGGTGACCTAGTAGTTGTAGTCCCCTTAGAAAGCATAGATGTTCATAATAGTCTCTCTTACTAATAAATTCTAGTCAAAATCCTTGATCGACAGATTTGCAGACTAAGCCATAAAGAAGTTCCCTTGGTCAAAGTTCTTTGGCGGAACCAGTCTATTGAGGAAGCTACTTGGGAATACAAAGAATACATACAAACCAAGTACCCTAATCTTTTCTCCACAAACACAGACTCAGCCCAAGGGAACATTCTTCCCTAAAATTGTTCATGTTCCAGTTAAATATTATTCGTAAATTATTCATGCATACACGAATTAATTTAGCCATGTGTCATGTTTTAGATACAGTCGCGTTTTCAATTATGCATGTCATTATATAATCTCAGTTCCTCAATATTCTCATCTTAAATCAGTCTCATTTGAGGATAAATGTTCCCAAGTGGGAGATATTGTAATACCCCGTATGCTTCCTGATTCAATTCAGCTCATAAAGTATACATGAGAGGCCTAATACCTAAAAAATTAGCTATGTGTTGAATACACAGTCTCAATTTTGTCCTCTACACATTTAAGATTTTATTCTCGACCTTCCCAATCCCTAAAAGTTTGTTTATAATTTAATTTATTGTTAGGGTCGTCTATAGGTCATTACAGGTGAGTTTTAAATTTTTTAGATGACATTTGAATCATGTTTAGGTGGCCGAAATAGTGGACCAACATGATATGACCGTGTCGTATTGTGTACCACATTGGCTAAAGTAACACAGCGTGCTGCTTATAGCGTCGGTTTGAGAGAAGTGGTGCGGTGCCAATCGCATCACTGGGCGTGTTTTTAGCTTAATAAATCCGGGTACAGATGGGTATTTCAATCTTTCCCCTTACTTTAACATGAGATTTTGATCCAAAAAGAGAATCTTTGACTCATTTTTCATAATTTCCTCAAATTGAAATCATCCTCTCTCAAGAACACAAACCCTAGCCCCATCAACATTTAAGATCAATTCTCAAGAAATCCATTAAGAACCTTCACGAATTCTTTAATTAATGTTTGTTAGATGTTTATTCATGGACCTTTTTAATCTATGGAGTTCACAAACCCAATTTTCACATTCAATTATGATATTAACATGTATTTATTAATTTATCCATGAACTTACATGAATTTTGACTTTATGCCATGTTTATATATGTTTTTTGTTGAAGTTAGTTCTTAACATGTTGAAGAATGAAAATTGTATGTGGAAATACCTAAACCATGATTTTAGGGAAAAAGGTATGTTATCATCCTATGTTTCAAACTAATTTCATGCTTTAACTCATGACCCCCATGTGTTTGATAAAATGACTCATAAGTAAATTTTGAACAATGACTATTTATAAAGTTCTCCAAGTTATATTATTATTTTAGATGCTCTAATATGATCGTATTGATATTACTATCGAGTCTTGGGGTTATGAATACCCAAAAACTTAGTTGTTTACTTAGTTAAATAATTTCAGAAGGGTTTTGAAAAAATTAGAGTATTATCAGTTCAGCCAGTGCATCATGTCAGTCAGCTCAGTTCAGTCCAGAAGGGAAAAGAATTGCGCCAGCAGGGCGTCACTTCCAGCACCACTAGTAGTCAGTGTAAGAACAACATTTATGCTCTTCAGACTCTCTAGGATCAAGGAATTTCACCTAGCACAGATTCGGGTACTTTATAGGTTCTTCCTACTCATGATTTACATTGTTAGACCTCTTGCTCGAATTCTAGCTTAAGATTTTTAGCATGAGTTATTTATTCATGAATCAGTCCATGGATGCCTTATGCATCACCCCAGTATCTTAGAAAGGTGAGCATTCTTAGAGAAATGTAGTGTCCCAAGGGGGAGATACCCCATTCTACCCAATGCTCTCATGTCTTAGGTTCAGTTTCCCTTTGCATGAAGAATCCACTATAGATTAGAAAATACTCATAAGTTGGCCCTCAAAGTTCCAAACTCAGCTATGGGCCAAGTATTCAGACTTAGTTCACGAAATTCAGTTTATGTATCGTGTTTCGCCCTCAGTCATGTTCTAGGGTTTAGTTCATGCATACTTCTAGAATAATCATAGGGTCATCAGTGTTTTTTCAGTCACGTAATAGTTTTCTTAAACTTACTCAGTTAGGTTCTCATATTTCTGTTCATGTATGTTTAGTAAGACAATCTTGGATTTATTAGCATTTTTGGTTAAGAAAAAAGTTCTCATTAGTCTTGCTTAGTTGAATGTTTAGTCTTCACTACAAACCTGTTATTCAGTTCATGCTCAGATCCCCATTACAAACTTGGTATTAATTACCCTCACATATTCAGTCATGCATTGATATATCAGTTTAGTTGTGTAATTATGCATTAGACATGCATTATCACTATGGGAAATTCACCCAAATACTACACCCAGGTGAAGAGTAAGAGCCTTTTTAGTGAGACAGTGTATCCCTTGAGCCTTCAGCACTTTACGGAGATAGCTCAAATAAAAATTTTCAATTTCCAGTGTTGCTCTGCAATAGTGGCGCGTCGTACCAAACTTCAAGGTCATAGAAAAGGTGGAAACGCGATAGCTCCACATCGCGCCACCGTGCAATTTCTTATTTGTTAATTTCTAGTGACTTGGCACAAAACTAGAGCATCGCACCAAGGATAAAAACGGGGAAATTTTCTCAAAAATTAAAGACGTATCCTAGGCTTAAAAGTGTCAATTTCCTACCCTATAAGACTTATAACAGAAGATTTGGCCATAATTCAGCAGCTTATACTTAATTACTCTCAAAAACTCTCAAGAATAAGCCCTAGGGTTGTCATAGAACGTTCAATTCCAAGGGAATTAACCATCAAATTTTAAAAATCTCTCCATCAATCTTCATAGAATCACAAGCTAAGGCATGCGTACTGTTCATTCATGGACTCCTTTCGTCCATGAAGTCCAAGAATCTCTTTTCTAAATACAAGTTGTGGATTTTCTTTATGAATTTCATTATTGGATTGCTCTTGTTCATGTTGATAATGACTAATTGCATTCTAATCCATATTTGGTGACAAATTTCATATGTAATAGATTAGTAATGATGTAGATTCAAGTAAACCTAGGATTAAAACCCTTGGATGATGAAATTAGAGATGAATCATGATGTTTGATTGTTGTATAATGTTGTTTAAAAATTCTATGCCTATTATGTGTATGATTAAATGCCTATATGAAAGAATAGTTCCCAACTAGTATGATATCATGAAATCCCCATGTATGTACAAGCTTATGCATATTAGATATTTGATGAAGTGCTTCAATTTATGAATTATAAATTGATTTGTTGGTCATGTGTTCAAGTAAGCCATGCTATGTAAGATTCTTCTTATTGAGTCCTGTAGGTAGTTGTTCCTAAACATATAGTTGTGTGCCTAGAGCTATATCATGTTGTAATGATATCCTGAGTCAAGATATGATCCATAGAACTCAGTCAGTCATGTGACTGAGGAAATCTCAGAAATCTCTATAATTTTAGTAGCTTAGTAATCTCAGTAACCTCAGTATTCCCAGTCAATCTCAGTAACTTCAGTACTCTAAGTCAGTCCTCAGAACTTAGTACATTCCGTCAGTCAACAAAACTTAATAATTTTAATTCAGCCAATCAGTTTAGTTTAGCCAGTCAATTCAGTTCAGTTTCTTTCAGATAGGAGTAGGATTCAACACCGAGCGAGCCTAGGGATGGGGACTTACCCTATGACAAGACGGAGATCCCTAGAAGCAATTCCTAAGTTCTAGAACTACGTATCCAGTGTAGGTACGAGATATCACCCATTATATAGGACTGACATACTCAGGGATCACCCGTTAGAGCATTTAAATGTATAGGACTGATCCCAGGGGTCACCCGCTAGATTAGGACTGAATCCACAACAGTTATCTTTACAAGTGGTGAGGTACTGACACCTTCAGCAGGGGTTATGGATTGGACCCTAGTTATATTAGTATGGGGCATGTCAGTTAGATGAATACATCCCATAGTTTCAATCACAGAATTAGGATTGTCAGATACTGTCAATTCAGCTCAGTAGTACAGATTTCGGACTGTCAGATACAGTCACTCCTTATCATTGTAAATAGACTCCGGTATCACCCATTAGACAAGAGTGGTCTCAACTATTGTCAACCAATAACATTATCATCAGATTTTGAGATCATCCGTCAAATACGACTGATCTCAGATTTAGTCACTCAGATATAGTACGAAAATCAGCTAGTTTCATCCTATTTAACACTTTCATACATAGTCACTCATGTTATTAGTTATATCAGTTATCAAAACTCTTATAATCAGTATTCAGCTTCAGGACTGTTAGACAGAGTCAACCAGACTAGTTCTTCATAATCTAAACTATCAGAAATAGTTATTCATGTATCAAAACCATAGTATCAGTCCCTCAAATATTAGTAATTTCTTGTTATTACTAAACTAAGTCGTCAAAACTTAGCATTCAATTTTATGAAGATGTCAGTTATAGTTACGTATGCATGTATGTATTCTCACATTTATGTTAGTTAGTCAGTTAGTATTTGTTCATGAATATAAACCCCATGCATTTTTCTTACCTCACTTGCATAACAATACATCCAAAGTACTGACGCATTCGCGCTATGGTGTCTTATACCATAGGTTTAGCGGCACGAGCTTCAGATCAGCAACAGATTCTAGTCTCAGCCGTCAGAGTTAGAAGGGAGTCCTTATCTTTTAAGGACATGATGATTATATTACTATTTCAGTTTCTCATTTATTTCAATAGATGGAGTTAGTTGGGGATATGTCCCATCAACGCCTTATTAAGACAATTTAGAGGCTTTCAGACTACAGCATGACCGACAGTTATTTTAGATTTGTTTTAGTGTTGTTATACCATTTTTAGACATTCTGTTATTAGATGTTTGTTCAGCATTGAATCTTACGACCTTTTAGTTCATATTTCTACATTATCATGTTATATTATGAAGTGTACAGGTACAGATATCAGTCATCGGTTAGCTTATGATCCTTCATGGTCATGAGCACCATTGTAGCATTTTAGTTTCAAAAATCAGGGCATTACAGCTCGGCCCATATTACCCATAGGTTCCTTTGTATGTTATGACGGTTAAGCTACATAATCCAGGATAAAGTCTTAAAGCGCATGTTAAGCCTTGTTCTTTATCCCAACATGTATTATATATGTATATGTATTTGATTATATACGTTGGTTTTGAATGACTTTGAACTAATAATCATGACATTATATAATCTTTTTCCTTGAGTATCATGCTAGTGTTCACCCCACTAACTATCTCTTAATGTTGTATCCCCATGCTATGCAGGGATCGAAGCTACTTCTACTTTTCCTACATAGAGTTAGGTCAGTTATCTACGTTCATTGGTTTGTTGTGTTGTGGTAAAGTGCTGAGCTTACATAACCAGGAAGGCTTAGGAATTTCATTATCTTTCATTCTTAGATTGAGTTGATAGTTACTTTTATTATCATTAACATCATCATTTTCATTCTTATTGTCATCTGTCAGTGTCAGGGACTTGTCCCGACCAAGTCTAATTTTTGTTCTTTTTTTAGAAGTGTTTGTTAGATTATTATGGATATTGGGTGATGTTGGTCGATTTTTTGGCCAATCACTATTCGTCAATTATAGATATGTTTTTACTTTTTCTTAAACTTGTTGTATGTTATCTTGTTATATGTTTGGAATTCATCAAATGTTGGGGGATGTTGTGTTTGATTTAGTTAGGTGCAAGGGATGATCTCCAGTCAATATAGGACTTGAGACACCCATCATAACTAGGCCCTAGTTTTGGTCGTGACACCAAGTAATTTTCCTTGAAATGTGCATCGCTATCTGTAGTTGACTATCAAGAATAAATATTCACTGTAATGCATTGATGATTTGATTGATCAGCTTTAGGGTTCTACAGTATTCATGAAGATTGACTTGAAATTATAGTATCATCAGTTGATGATTAGGGCTTTAGATATCCTTAGGTTCTTAGTTTTGTCCTTTGGTTTAATTAATGCTCCAGTAATATTTCTAGAGTTGATAAATAGAGTATTTCAGTGTTATCTAATTCTTTATAATTCTGTTCATCAATTTTATCTTGGTGTATTCTAAGATTAAGGTATATCATGTGAAGCATTTAAGGATTGTACTTCAGAGGTTAAGGGATGTTAAATTGGATGATATGTTCTCAAACTGTGAGTTTTAACTTAGTTTTGTGGCAATTTAGGTCATGTTTTCTAAGGATAGTATTATGGTCTATCTGGACAAGGTTGTGGTAGTTCGAGATTGTTATAGGCTTACTTCACTACCAAGATTCATAGTTTTGTTGGTTAGGTTGGATATTATAGGCGGATCTTGCAGGGTTTTTCTTCCATTGCCACCATTTTTACTAGATTGACTCAAAAGAATGTTGCCTTTCAGTGTCTGATAAGTGTGAAAAGAACTTTTAAAAGATCAACACTTTGTTGACTTTAGTACCTATTATGACCTTAACAATGGGAGGAGAGGGTTTAATAGCTTATTGTAATGCTTCAATATTTGGCCTTTATGGTGTGTTGATACAAAAAAGAAAGGTGATAACTTATTCTTCAAGAAAGTTAAAGACCTACAAGAATAATTATTCTACCCATGACTTGGATTTGATTGCTAGTGTTGTTGTTGAAGTTGTGGTAGCCTTATGCATATGGAGTCTATTATGAGTTATTCATCGACCATCACAGTCTTTAGTATATTTTCAACAATAATGATATGAATTTGAGATAATACAGATGGTTGGAGTTGCTCAAGGATTATAACATGACTATTATTTTATTGTTTCGCCAAAGCTAAAGTGGTGGCAGATGCCTTGAGTAAAAAGATAATGAGTATAGGTAGTCTTTCTATATTAGTAGCTAAAAAAGACCTTTGTTTATGGATGTGCAATGCTTGGCTACAAGTTTCTTAAAACTTGATATTTGTAAGTTGTGCAGGGTTCTTTTATATATGGAGGCTCGATCATTGCTAGTAGAGCAAATTATAAATACGTAGTTTGAAGTTGAAAAGTTGTGTATTATCCGATATAAGGTGTTAATGGGTATAATTAAGGATGCTGTTTTTAATTCAAAGGGGGTGAGTTGTAGTTAAGGGTTAGATTTATATTCTTAGAGTGGGTAACTTAACCAGATTAATCATGAGTCTCAGTTCAAGGTATTCCATTAATCCAGGTGTGGTTAAGATGTATCATGATTCGAAATGACATTATTGGTAGTTTAGCATGAAGAGAGAGATCATGGAGTATGTGGCTAATTATCTTAATTATGAGTAGGTGAAGTATGAGCACCAGAGGTTAGGTGGTTTGACTTTGAGGATACGGATATCCAATTGTACGTGAGGGTGCATTACTATAGATTTTATAGTTGGATTGCCCCATACTTGAAGGAATTATAACTCTAGGAAGAATCTAAAATTAAAAATCTACAACAAGTCATAAAACAAGTTTGCTCGGATAAAACTTAGCTCCAAAGAATTCTAGAAAGTCTCAAATATGTTGCAAATTTTATATTTCTAATATTAGATAGGTTTGATAGCTTCTTCATCAGCTTCATAAGAAGAATTTAGTCCCATGGGGATTACAACACACTAATATAGTAAAATTTATAGTATTATTAAAAGGAAATACTTGGTTTATCACAATGTGTTTCCAAATTTTAAAATAATTTAATTTAAATTTTCTTTTTACTAAAACTAGATAGAAAAGCTACCAAAGATTCTTCACAGAAATTTTAAATTTCCTTAATAGATATTTTCCATGGGGAAAGTTTTATTATCTAGCTTGAATTTCAAATAGAAATTATGAAGGGAAAAAATTATTCTCTCCCAGATTTTGACAAGAGAATTTCTGCGGGAATATAATGAGAACTGGAAAATCAGGAATAAAACCATTAAACCTTCCATTTTAGCCCTTTCGGCCTAAAAAAAATTTAAAAATCCATTCAAAGAAGAGGATAAAAAGTCACAAAATAGATATTCTGTCCTAGCATTATATTCATCTCTGCCAAAACCTACCATTCCCTTAACATTAAAAGAACTCATAGCCAGTTTACCCAAATTGCAACCACCTAAACAAGTTTTAAAAAGACTCATCATTAGCCATTAAAAATATTTTTATCCAAACAAAGAATAGTTATGCACTGAAACCACTAAAGACATACTTACAGGCAGTTGCCATCTATCCCAAAAATGCAAAGAAAAAAATTAAACCAGATAAAAGAAATTTGAGATAACAATTTTGAAGGTACTTTCAACCATGGAACTTAATAAAGGATATGAATGTTTTGAAATACTAGAGGTTGTAAAACCTTGTTGTACAATTTTGAAAGACGTGGATATGGATGATACCCTTAAAACTCAAAGGTACTATGAGTTCATTTTAAGAAATAGTAATTCGTTGAAAATAAAGCATAAGTTAGCATATATATATAATCCTGATAGAATTTAGTACTCAAAATTCACAAATAAAAGGATTTTAAGTTCTTATGAATGGTATGTAGATCACCTACATACCCCTATTCCCTTACATACCCCAGACTTATAACTGGTATGATTATAAGGCAAGCTGGTATAATTTTCAAGAATGTTAGGACCAACGCTCATTCATGGTTTGTTAAATATATGGAGTAAATGAAAAATATACTAATTCCCTGATGGTTTTATGAATGATGGAGCCAATTTGGAGGAAATAAATAGGTTTTATCAATACAATTTTAGACACAGTTTGAAAAGATCTACGTAGAATAGAATATCTCTACACTATCAAAAAAATATTAAATGGAGTAATTGTTTTATTGCAAAAACAATTTCATAGGTTATTTATTAGTCCTTTGATTTCATTAATTTGGGAGGATACAATATTTATGCAAGACTATCAAAATTAAAGGATGGACACAAATAGATAAACCAGAATCAAGTTCATCTTCACCAAGGAACTCCACTTTTCCAAAGAAGAATTTAAAGAAAGGCTTGAGGAAGCCTTATTAAGTCTTGAAAAAGATACAGAACCAAAGCAGATAATAGAGCTATAAGACATTGAATCTTTACATACCAGTGTACCCAGAAATGGAGATATGATAGGTCTGCAAGGAATAGCATGGGCATATCTCCTTAATTAAAAGAAAAGAGTTGTCACTCTTTCGTTTATTAAAATGCTACTAAAAATAATTGACCCTATGACTATTTACAAACAACTATGAATCTAGAAGACAAATAGTACAAATCTTCAAAGAAGAAAAAGCCAAAAACTACTCAAAATTAGCACAAGGAATAAAAAACAACAAATCACAAGAGGACAAATTTACATTCTTAAGACAAGATACGGAAGAAAAAGATCAGTGTAAAATAAATCAGCTACCCATGGATACATGTAGAATTGATACTTAGTCATTATCTAGTCATACGACACATGTAAAATAGATGCCTCATATTAGTTCATGGACATGTGTAAAATAGATAGCATTCATTAGATGTCTTAGTCAGCACTTTAAGGCATATTTAAAGCTTTTAACTTTTATTAGTAGGGGAATTCGGAAATATCCGTACTACATTCCATATTGCCCAACCTTTCAATCTATGTTCCTTCTATTTCCTTCTTATCAATAAACTTTTTAAAGTATATTTCTCTTCTTCTACTTTACTTTCTCTGCATCTTCTTTGAGATTTTATCTTGTTTCAAAAAAGAATTTGTAAGTACTTTACTTATTTAAACTTTTCTTACTTTTGTTTTTAGCTATTGTACCACTACCTTTTAGTTGTTTTCTTGATCTATCTTTCTATTGTATTAGAGTCACATATGTTTTACATATGTATATATATATGTATGTATACATATACTTGCTTACCAATACATTTAATTGTACTGACTATGCCTTGCACTATATTTTTTATGTGATGTAGATCTATGTACTCTAGTTTAAGATTTGTTGCTAGACAATCGATAACACCGACATCCAGCTTATTAGTGAATGCAGCTATCAAGAATGAAGATTGTAGATTTTAAAGTTTCTACACTGATTTGGTTTTATACATTTTATGCAATAAAGGTTATTGGGTTTTGTCCCAACAAGATTTTATATTTGTAGTAGAAGCTTCATTAGACAGATAATATTTATGTAATGACCTAGTTTTTGGTGATTTGTGTGAAATATTTATTTTTATATAATTTTACCATTTTACCCATACATATGGTTTTATTGTGGTATTTTTGGTACGGGGATGATTGTCACAGTTTTTAATGCATTTCAATGCAATTTATGTGACAGTATGATTTTTGATGGTCCTAAAAGGCTTATTAGTTAACTTTGATCAACATCTTTTGATCCATGTGTTAGATGGTAAAACGGACTGCGCTAGCAAATCTAACACATCGACTATAGATTGGTAACATGGTTGGTATGGTTTTATAGATTTTATATCTCATTTCAAATCTTGATTAATAAAGTCGAAAAATTGAGTGTTGGGGGTCAGTTTTTTGAATATGACATTTTTAAAAAAATTTAATATCATCATTGAGTCTAAAGCGTTGAATTTAGTGAGGTAGCATGGTTCATTTGCATAATGGAGGTTCTAGATGAATCCTGAGAGGTTTAAGTCTACCTTGTAGCTCACATGAGTTTTGGCCTTCATCTTGGAGTGTTTCATGGCAGCTCTCATCACAAGGGAGTTTCCAATTAAGTGGCGCTTGGACAAGAGGAATTGGATTTTGTAGTCTTAGTGCTGTTATCAACTCGCGAAGGGAAAAAGTAAAGACTACCATTAAAGCAGCCCAAGCAAAACTTACTATATCTATATGAATTATGTCCCCTATCTTTATAAATATAAAGGAATTATTCCATTATTCGTCACCAATAATAGCAGAATCAATGGGGCAGAGTCACAATCAAAATGATTTCTAATAAACCATTCCTATAAATTCACTCATTTTATAAGAAGTTCCAATATGATTTCTAATCGAGAAAGATTAAACACAAGCAAAAATTGGAGTAACATCTCAAGGGAATGTTACTAATAGAACATGTAGGAATAATATTTTTCAAGGTTCCATTTTAAATCATTACAAGTCGCCTTGAAGGTAAAACCCATTCTACCTAACAAAGACAAGAATAAAGAAAAACAACAAACTAGTTACCTCAAAAGTATCCTCACACTTTACTCTCTTTGGATATCTCACACTTGGCCTCACAAGTATTGTAAGTTGGCTTATACTCCGTGAGACATTGAGGGGTGAGTTCTATTCTTTTCCATAGTGGATTTCCATTTGAAAGGATCAAATAAAATATGTTTTGGACTTGATCCAAGGATTTACAATGAATCAAAAAGATAAAAAGAACACAAGGAACATAAATACGAAGAAACAGACTCAAAACCAACTCACAATTTAGTAGGTGATTACTAGCTTGTAAATTAGTATTAGAATAAATAAATGAGGCTAAAGGATAAAAAAATAAAACTTAAGATCTGAAATTTGAGCCTTGGGTCATTTTGGAGGGTTGTAGTGTGGCAGCAACCTGGAAGCCTTGGATTGGGCGTCGGGAGTTGTTGAAATTAGATTTTTTTTTTGTTTATCAACTTGAATGCTCAATCTCCAATTTGGAAGAGTGGATTTTTGGCTATAGTATGCCAAACAATAATTTTGAGCCCTTTTTTCAAATTCAAGTCTCTTTGACTTTCTTGCATGTTTTTGGCAAGAAAACCTTTTTGTGGGTCTTGTCTCCTTTCATCTTTTGTCAACCTTGAAAAATGCTCTTTCTCCTTTTTGGCAATATGGCTTTGTGAAAGACCTATTGTCTACTTTCTCATTTCTTGTGGTCTTGGAAATATTTCCAAGGAAAACAAAGAACACTCTTACTTTCAATTGGTTTTTAGATCAAACAACCACCTTAAAGGATTCTTCATCAACACAACATGAAGAACAACATGAACCACAAGAACATTCAATAGTGGAAACAAAACCAAATGAGCTCCAAATTGAATAATTTTTGTTAACTTTAGCTAACGTTTAACTCCACAACTACAACAACACATTTTCAAACCCACATCTTCAACAAGAACATCAATTACACATTCTCAAGCCATCAATCCTAAAAAAAAATAGCAACATTTAAATTCAAAGAACAACTAAAAAATGGCTCAAAATTTGTATCTAGATCCAAATAGTGTTAGTGAAGAAGGGGACAACATTAGAAACAGTCAAAACAAATAAAAATATCCTAAATCTAAGTTAAAAATTTTGGCGAAAGACCAAAAATGAGACAAAATGTACACATTTTTTTTTTGTGATTTTTGAGTTAACAAGCCCAAGATTGATTCTGTAGAAACAAAATCAATCCTTGACCTGATACCAAATGATATGGATACAAGTACGGAACACTAAAAACAGCCATAAAACAGAAGAACAAAGCTGGAAACAAGAAAAAAACAAATGAGGTTGCAACAAAAAGAAACGAGATAAGGAAGACAAAATACGAAACATAACAACAATGCAATAAATAAAGGATAGTAAGTTGATATAAACATGTACTAAACCCTAAGAAAAAAATTGTGTTTCAAAAATTAAGACACCTAAGACTCATAAAAGTAACATTAAACTCTTACGTAGACACAAGAGGGATGTCAATCTCCTCAAGCATTAATATTTCTAAGCCAGATTGCTACACTAGTGATTCCATACTATGTTCTACCCTAGTTACGATTTTCACTCTCTCTCAAGAGAAGAAAATGGCTCTTCAATCATCCATATTCAACCAACTAAAATAAGGATAATAAGTGTCTATTTATATCATAAATTATTAGGTTACAAAAATGACCACAATACCCTTAATAAAAGGGGAGACCATGAAGTGTCTTTCCAACAAGTGTAATCCCCAAAATACCCTGAATGAAGGGTGTTTTTTCAAGGATCCAAAACTGTGGGGTCATGTATCAACACTTTTGTTATCAGATTGGAATAAAAGGTAAGCCCCTACGCAATATTCCACACACAAGTTTGCACTATGTCATTCTCAAAATGGGTCCTCCATGGATGTTATTATGTCCTCGAGGTGACCAAGTGTTGATTCATTATGTGTTGGCCTCCAATGCTGTCTTCAAAAGGATAGATGGACATTTGGCTCGGATCATCCTCCCCTTTTTGAAAATGACTCAATATCGAATCCATACTTTTTAAGACTAAGGAAATGATAAATAAGAACAATATCCTCATGGAATGAGGGTTTGGGTTAGTGAAACAAATAACATCGATATGCCAAGGTGCTACACACTTGAGATATAGCAAAGGATATTTCTTGTCAAGCATTAGAAATCTATTAAAAATTGCATAAAGGAGTTGTCTATAGAATACACCATTTCTACACATATATATAAGATGGGTATCAAACAAATGGGGTTGATCTAAATTAGTTTCAAGCAAAGAATTTCTTCTTTACCTGTAAGTTATAAAACCTTGGTAAAGAATGGAAGCACACAATGGTTAACCCTCTTGGAGTATTTCATGAATCCCCATTTTTAACCCTTTATCTATGTTAGAGTTCTTTCCTTTTCATAATGTAGGCCCCTTAAGTGGATTATGAATTCTCAAGAAAGACTTTCCATTATCGGGAAGGATACCAACATCCTTATTCAAGCCTTGTTTATCATGTAGACCAAGAAAAAAGTTGGATGTATAGCAATATCCACATCCGAATAGATTTTAGCTGTCAAATGAGTAAAGTAGCTAAGGGATTAGGTCTCGTCACTTCTCACTTTACAATAAGGTGCCATCCTCAAAATTACGCATACCATCTTTATCAATATTTGAAATATCATGAGGAAAAATAGGGTTGAGAAAGGTGTTCAACAAGTCATCTTCAAATATAGTGTTCTCATGCGTACACTTACAACTAGTTTCAAAATATCCACTAGGAGTATGTCAAATAGGAGGAAAACATAGAGAAAAAGTAGATGGAAGTTCTAAACATGCACCGTCTTCTCTTTTACAAGAGTAATTTTCACATAGATACAAATCACTACATGCAGCGAAGGTATCACATTAAAATCCGTGTTCACAAGAATAATCACAACTCGGGTTTCTTATACATTCAAGCAAATCCAGGTTATTTTCACATGATTGATCATTTTGCACAACCTCACTAATAGTGGAAAATCTCATACCAACATAGAGTCACCTTAGTTTTCACAATGGTTAACTAGTGTGTGAGCACTCTCAGCATTTGGAGTTGGGACCTTATTGAAGTTACATTTTCTAGCACTAAGATGACCCAATTCATTCTTACGAGAAGAATCAATTTTGTCATCTATAGGATCAACTATTGCTTGCTTTCTTACAATAAGAATTTGATATTTATTATACTTATCATTGTCAATAGTTTCACAAAGGGAATACTCATTCCATTCTCCTCTAGCAAAACCTCAAAGTACATCCACTTGGCTACACTAGGGACATCACAATATTCTAAGTTTATTAGAGTGTAGGAGATAGTATTTTTACCTTGTTGCTCGCATAAGTTTCGGCCTTTACCATGGAGTGTATCATGGTATCCCACTTTATTCTTTGGGGAGCTCTTATTAAAATGGGGTTTTCGATTAAGTAGCGCTTGGACAAGGGGAATTGGACTTGGTGGACTAAGTGTGGATATCAATTGGAACAACTTTTAAAGGTTTTGTTTGAAATCTTCTCAAGTGGAATTGAAAGTATCACCCATGGTATAGAAAAAATACAACAACAATGAAAAATATTAAAATAGTTAGCTCAAATGTATCCTCACACTCTCCTCTCTTTGGATACCTCACACTTGGTATTATAAGTGTTGTAAGTTGGCTTGTACTCCGTGACATATTGAGGGATGAGTTCTACTTTTTTCCAGTATAGATTTCTATTTGAAAGACTCAAATGAAATCTGGTTTGGACTTGAGGCAAGAATTTACAACTAATCAGAAATATAAAAAGCCCACAAGGAATTTAAAGACAAAGAAACAAACTCAAAACCAACTCACAATCAAGTAGGTGATTACTAGCTTGTAAATTAGTATAAGATTCAATAAATGAAGCTAATGGAATAAGAAATTTAAACTTAGAATCCAAAAATTTGAGCCTTAGGTCATTTTGGAGGGTGGTGATATGGCATACATATGGCAACATTGGATTGAATGTCGGGATTTGTTGAAATTAGAATTTTTTTTTTGTTTTTCATCTTTAAATGATCAATCTCCAATTTGGAAGAGTGGATTTTCAGTTATAGTATGGCAAACAGGACTTTGGAGCCCCTTTTTCAAAATTCAAGAGGCTTTGACTTTTTTGCACGTTTTGTGCAAGACAACCTTTTTATAGGTCTTTTTTCCTTTCCTCTTCTGTCAACCTTGAAAAATGCCCTTTTTTTTCGTAATAAGGCTTTTTGAAAGATCTATTGTCTATTTTCTCCTTTTATGTGGTCTTTGAAATGTTTTCAAGACAAACAAAAATCACTCTTTATTTAACTTGAATTTTATATTAAAAAACCTTCTTTGAGGATTCTTCTTCAACACAACATGAAGAACAACAAGAATAACAAGAACATTCAAGAATAGAAACAAAACAAAATATGCTCCAAATTAAATGATTTTCTTGCTTTTAGCTCATGTTGAAATCCACAACAACAATAACACATTTTCATACCCACATCTTCAATAATAAAATTACCAAAATATTTTTAAGCTACCAATCCTTAAAAAATAGCAACCTTCAAATTTCATGAACAACTTGAAAATGTCTCAAAATTTGGATCTAAATTCAATTACTGTTAGTGAAGAAGGGCCTAACACTAGAAATAATCAAAACACATGAAAATCACCTAAATCAAAGTTCAAAATTTTTGCCAAAGACCAAAAATGGGACAAAATGTTTCCTTTTGGATTTTTTATTTTTCAATACCTCTTTTTTATGATTTTCGAGTTAACAAGACCAAGATTTATTTCGTAGGATGAAATAAATCATTTCTCTAAAACTAAATGACATAGATATAAGTATGGAATACTAAAAATAGCCAAAAAAACACAAGAACAAAGCTGGAAACAACATAACAATAAAGGAGGTAGCAACACAGATAAATGAGATAAGAAAAACAAGATACAAACACAATAACAATGCAATAAATAAAGGATAGCAGGTTGACATAAACTTATACAAAACCCTTAGAACCAAAATGTATTTAAAATATTAAGACACCTAAGATTCGTACAAGTAACACCAAACTCTTACGTAGACACAAGAGGAACGTCAATATCCTTAAGTACCAATATTTCTAAGCCACATTGCAGCACTAGTTATTAAACACTACATGCTACCCTAGATACAGTTTTCACTCTCACTCAAGAGAAGAAAACGGTTCTTCAATCATTCATATTCCACTAACTAAAGTAATTCTAATAAGTGTTTATTTATATCCTAACTTATTTCATAACAAAATTGACCACAATACCCTTAATTAAAAGGGCGGCCATAGAGTGTCTTTCTAACAAGTGTAATCCATAAAATACCCTTAATGAAAGGTTCTTCTTCAATGATCCAAAACTATGGGGCCATGATTCAAAACTTGTGTCTCAGGTTTTCATCAAAGGTAAAACCCCACTCAATCTTCCACACATGAGTTTGACTTATGTCTTCCTCAAAACGGATCCTCCGTGTATGTTCTTGTGTCCTATAGGTGGCCAAGTCTTGAGTCCTTATGTGTTGGGCTCAAATTATTTCTTCAAAAGCATAGATGTCCATTTGGATCATATCATCCTCCTCTTCTTGAAAAAGATTCAACCTTGAATCCATACCTTGAAAAATCAAGGAAAGGAAAAAAAAAGAACATCCTAATGGCATTATGGTTAGGGTTGGTGTAACGAATAACATTATCATTCCAAGGTGGTACACACTTGATATATAGACAATGATCCTTTGTGTAAAACATTAGTAATCTATTCAAAATTGCACGAAGGTGCTGTCTATAGAAATCACTATCTCTACTCATGTATATAAGAAGGGTATTACACAAATAGGGTTGATCCAAAGTAGTTTCAAGTGAAAACTCTTCTTGACCTGAAACTGATAAACCCTAGTAAATAATGGAAACACACAATGGTGAACCCTCTTAGAGCCTTATATGACTCCCCTTCTTTAACCCTTCATCATGGTTGGAGTTCTTTCCTTTGCATAATATAGGCCCCATAAGTAAAATATGAATTCCTAAGAAAGACTTTTCATTATAAGGAAAGATACCAACATCCTCATTCAAGACTTACTTGTAGTGTATACCAAGCAATAATTTGGTTGTATAACAATCTCCTCATCCCAAGATATTACTAAGGTCAAATAGGAGAAGTAGCAAAGGGCTTAGTACTTGTCCCTTCTCACTTTCCCCTAAGGTTCCATCCTCAAAATATTGCATACCCTCTTTATCACCATTGGAAATATCATGAGAAAAAATAGAGTTGTGAAAGGTGTTACACAAGTTATCTTTAAATATAGGGCTCTCATGCATGCACTTACTACTAGTTTTAAGATCTAAAATAGGAGTATGTCCAACATAAGAAATACATAGAGAAAAAGTAAATGGAACTCCTGAACATGCACCACCTTCTCTTTCACAAGAGTAATACTCTCATAGACAATAACCACCATGGGAAGCAAAGCTATAACAATCAAATACATATTCACAAAAACAATCACAATTCAGGTTTCCTAAACATTCAATAAATCCAGGTTATCTTTACCCGATTGATAATTTTGCACACCCTCGCTAGTTGCTTGAAACTTATGTACCAACGTAGACTCACCTTTGTTTTCACAAAGGTTAACTAGTGTTTGAATACTCTCATAACTTGGCATTAGGACCTTATTCAAGTTATATTTGCTAGCATTAGGTGGACTCAATTCATTCTTACAAGAAGAATTAATTTTGTCATCTATAGGATCAACTAGTGCTTGCTTGATTACAACAAGAATTGGATCTTAATGCAACCTAGCAATATTAAGAGTATCACAAATTGAAGACTCATGCCATTAACCTCTAGTCAAACCACCAACTACATCCACTTGGATATTACTAGCCATATCACAACATACTAAGTTCAATATTTTTTAAAACTATTATTAAGTGGCATTGATATTATCACCCATGGTACCTAACAAAGACAACAACAAAGAAAAATAATAAACTAGTTAGCTCAAATATATTCTAACACTCTCCTCTATTTGGATACCTTATACTTGGTCTCACAAGTATTTTAAGTTGGCTTGTACTCCGTAAGATGTTGAGGGGTGAAAGCCCTAAATATTCAAATGGGTTTGATGGGTGAAATGCCTTAAATATTCTTGAAAAAAGGTTATAATGGGGAAAGGCAATGGTGGAAAATTAAGCCTATGATTTGCTTTCTTTTCAAATCTTAGAAATAAGTGTATTAGGAGTGTAAATAACGTAAAGATAATAATCCAAGAAATATGGATGCTTGACTGATTTTTGGGTGATTACTAATTTCATACTTGTTAGGTGCTTGAAAGATCAAATGGGTGAATCATTGTGGTTTTATTGAAAGATTAACCAAAATAACCTTCAACCAAGCCTATAATTTAACTAACAACTAAACTTCATGATAAACTATCTTTAACTCATATACTTTTACCTTTAAGTTGACATAATCCAAAGATTTCCCCAAACATTATTGCTTAAAACAAAAGTGTCATCTCTTGATCTTTTGCTAAAGACTGTACAAAAAGTTTTTAAAAAAATCCTCCATACTAATTTACATATTATTTTTGTTAGCATTTCGGGTAACCTCATAGTAATTCTTACACCCATAGGGATTTAATCCTATAATATGCTCCTTAAGATTCGTCCCCAATTCAAATGTGGTTACTTGACAACGACCACCTCACTGCTAAATTATGGGAGTGAGTTTAGCATTTTTAAAATGGTACCATTGCCGAGGATTGAAATAAAGATTTCTCTTTTGTGGTGCTATTCTTACATAGGAATAACAAGAGTGGTAAAATTTAAATTCTTTGTTGTGTTTGATCTTTGAGTAGGTAAAAATTATTATTCCTAAATCATCATGATTTATCGGGACTTTGTTTGTATTAGGACTGGTGATCATGAAAGTAATTCTCATTCCCTCTACTGAGTAGCATGGAATATTTTATGTTACAAGTGTGATGATGATATTTCTCCACTTAAAGAGACTCTTTGGGGGTGAAGCTCAAGAAGACCCGAATGCTCACTTAAAGGGTTTTATGGAAGTATGTACTCTATTTAAAGACACACATATATCCCAAGAGTCCATTCGGTTATACCTTTTTTTGTTATCTCTCACGAGAAAGGCGACACTATGGCTAAGGTCTTTATCTACAGGATATATCACATCATGGATGAGTCTCACGGAGGCCTTCTTAGGTTAGTACTTCCCACCATATAGGAAGTTGAATTTAAGGGACGAGATTATTTTTTTTTTTAAAACCATAAAGAATCATGGTATGATGCTTGGGGACAATTTAAAGAAACACTTTTGAAATGTCCCGCACATGAGGTGCAGGAGAAGATGCTCCTCCAAATATTTTATCGAGCATCGAATCAACAAAATAAGGCCGTAGTGGAAAACACATCCAGCGGATCATTCATTTAACTTACCATATGGTATTATTTCAAAAGTCTTGGACCAAGTGGCAATTTGATTTAGCGGTTGGGATATAGAGGATGCCAAGGTTGCCATGGGGGTCCCTCCTTGTCGTTTGTGTTAAATGATAGGAATGATGAAGATAAAAAGATCGATCCAACTATGAGAAGAATAATGTCCTTCGTCGAACTCCTAATTTAGCATATGTTGGAAGACTCAATGGAATGTTTACTTGTGATAAATGTGATAAAGTTGAATTTTGTGAAGACAAGGAGGAAGAAATGATTGGTGATAACTTAGGGATAAAACCTAGGAGCTTAAAGGGTTTCTGTCTTGCTCCACAAGGACAAGATGGGAATCATGGTCGAAACCAAGAAAATCTAAGCATGGCATAATTTTAAGGATAAGAGGAGATTGCTAGAGATGTTTTGGCATGGATCTTAACTAATATTGAGAGGACTGTAGAAGCAGTAAGTGAAATACAATGTGAATTCTCCATGCTTCTTCAAACGGTTGCATCTCACTCCTACGCTATCCAATAACTCTAGGCAAAAGAAATTGAATACCAAAGTATCTAATAGAGAGTCAAAGTAAAGAACTACAAAATGGGGAGGCGACAAAGACAAAGAGAAAAAGACCCAATGTTAAAGAGCTAAAGTTAAATGCGATGTTGATAAGAAAGACAATGAATAACAAGTGTCAAATTTTTTCTATACAATCAACCCCCATTCATCGTCCTTTCCAAAAATGGTCATTGAGAAAGAGAAGGCATGATAAACTCAACCAACTTTTTGATAATTTTAGCAACCTTTTTATTAATATTCCTTTTATTGAGGCATTGCAAGACATGATAGGGTATGCTAAATTTATGAAAGTTTTGGTGTTTAAGAAAATATTTTGGAGGATAAAACTATAGAGATTACTCACCATTGTAATGCCATGATGACAAGTGCGTATGTTTAAAAGAAGAAGGATCCTGGTTCTTTTAAAATATCATGCACCATCAGCGCCTTCACATTTACTGGGGCATTGTGTGATCTTGTGTAATACCCAGCATATTTCTAAGCTATGAGACGAACCATTTTTCCAACATATGAAATCTCCTATCCTTTGATTCATACTTGAGTACATGACTTACGATGAATATTCAGTTGATAAGATAGCTTATGATGTGTTAAGCATGTTTATATGTGTCACTTAGGTAATACAAGCTAAGAGTTTTTGAATCCATCAAGTTTTAGTGTTTGATTTCATAAGGGTCATATTTGAACGAGTATAACTCGATTTTAATGTGGTATTTCTGCATATTCAACCCATCCAATTATAGAGAATCGAATTAGCTTTTCAATGATACCAATTTTATCAAAATCCGACACCCGAGCTAGGAGTTATGGCTATGTGAAGTAGAGTGCGTAGCTTAACCAATCACACATGGCCATTAGAAAGCATATGTGGCAGCATATGTGGCGCCTATGTAAATATAGGTGATAGCATATGTGGAACCTATGTAAATATAGGCGATATCATATGCGGCACCTATGTAAATTTAGGCAATATCATATGTGGCGCCTATGCAAATATATTTGATATCATATGCGGCACATATCTTATGGTTTCAAGTGACCTAAACACTCCGTTTTGAGTTATTTTGAGGGTAATTAAGTTTTTTAACACTCCTTACATGTACCTAAACTTAACCTTACAAAATATATATCTCCTAATTACATAACAACCCTACTAACATTTTAAGTTCATCATCAACGAGCACTAAAAGTGAAAAACAACTAGGGTTGAATAATTAAGCTTGAAGATCAAATTTCAAGGAAATTCCTCCGCCAATCATCAAGAATCTTCCTTCTAAGGTATGCATGAGTTGATTAATGGACTCCTTTAATCCATAAAGCTCAAGAACCATCTTCAAAATTATGTATTATGATGTTTTTGTTGTTGGTGGTTGATGTTCATGTGGTTGGAGTTTGATGATGCCTAAGGTGGGATCTTTGTATGTTTTGTGTGAGGAAATGGTGGTATTTAATACATAAATATATGAAATTGGCGGTTGAATATTTGTAATCTTGATGAATCCACCTATGCCTAAGATGTGCATGCAAGGTGTTTGTGAAAATACCTAAGGGAATAGAAATCATGCTTTTATGACATAATAAGTCCTAAATGACTATTCCATGTTCTAAGTTTATGTTCAACGTGATCCCCATGCTATTGTCTTGAATTAAAGATGTTGTATGAGATGCTCATGATATTATTGTGATATGGAATGACCATGTTAATGAATCCATGCAAGTATATACATGTTGTGTGCATTCTCGATCATGTGATAGTTTGTTGAGAATCATTCTTATTATGAAATCCTTACTTATGATATTATGAATTGTGGACTCTACTCTTATGATCAAGTCAGTCATGTGTGTCAGTTTCCTTCCATCAAGTCCTGGGGGTACTTGTACCCAGAAACTATAGTTGTGTGCCTAGAGCTAGTGTCATGTTTCAAGACATCCTCAGTCAAGCTATGCTCCATAGATTTCAGTTAGTCACGTGACTCAGAAAAACTCAGAAATCTCAGTAGTTCAGTATTCCCAGTAGTTTTATTACTCTTAGTCAGACCTCATGTCTCAAGTAACTTTTCTGTCAGTCAATGGAACTTAGTGAATTCAGCTTAGTTCAGCTAAGAAAATATTATCAGCTGAGTTAATCAGTTTATAAATTAGTTCAGTTCAGTTAGTCAGTTCAGTGTAGTTAATCTTTTATTTTTTTTCAGTTGGGAGTAGGGACTAGCACCGAGCGAGTGTAGGGATGGCAGTTTTTCCAGTTATAATGGCAAAGCCGTTAGCAGTAATCCCTGTATTCCAGAACTACGTAGCTAGTGCAGGACAGGATTCACCCATCAAATTACAACTATAATTGACTATTATATTGCCTTAGGCTTGATTTCCTGTTCAGGGTCACCCGTCAGAGAGGCTTGACTATAGTAGAGGTCTCTACCCGTGGCATGGTATTGACACCCTTCTAATCAGGAAAAAGATTTGATCCTACCAATACAGTATTGGGGCATATCGGTTAGGTTACTACCTCCCACAATCACAGTTACAGTTATAGTTTTAGTATCAATCTTCAGACTAGAAATCAGGAATCAGGACTGTTAGATACAATCATCAATATCAGTAACAAACTCAGATAGTTCCATTGATTCCTAGACCATCCATAAGATAGGCTTGGTCCCATATTTAGATGCATATAATAAGATCTAGAGGTCACCCAACAGAGAGGCTTGATCTCAATCTCAGATTCAGTCAAGTATTCTTATTATTAGTTTTAGAGATCACTCGTTAGCTAGGACTGATCTTAGACTTAGATGTTCAGATACAGTTTGGAACTTAGATATTTTTCCGAAGAATTAGTACTATTAGATACAGTCATCCGTGTTATCAGTCATTCACTATCTCAGTATTACGAAACTCATGTTGTTAGAGTTCAAATTCAAGTAGTCAGTATCTCCATGAGTTTAGCAGCAGTTACGTATATATATATGTATGTATGTATGTATGTATTTTCATATTCATATTAGTCAGCATGTTCATGCATATAAACCCCATGCATTTAGCCTACCCCCACGTATACTCAGTACTTTAGTTGTATTGACGCATTTGCGCTATGGTGCTATGTTTTTATGTTACACCATACGTTTTAAGGTGCAGATTCTAGATCAGTGAGTCCTCATATTTTAAGAACATGATCATTTCATTTATTATTCCAGTATTTTAGTTTATTTTCAGTTTAGGGAGTTAGTTGGAGACTTGTTTCTTCAACTCCTTATTCAGACAGTTTAGAGGCTTTCAGACGATTATAGAGTTTTCAAATTTAAACTTTAGTATTTTTAGTTTTGTTTAGGTACGGTGATACTACCTTATTTCAAATATTTTATTATTCAAGATTGAACCTTACGCCCTCTTTGTTCATGTTTCCGCATTTTATATGTATATTATGCAGTTACAGGTATAGATATCAGTCATGGGTTAGCTTGTGGTCCTTCAGGGTCATGAGCACCATGTAGCGTTTTGTTTTAGACAATCGGCGCGTTACAAACTTTGTATTAGAGCCTAAGGTTCAATAGAGTCCTAGGAAGTCTTAAAGCCACATCTAGTAGTATCTTGTACATGGGTGTGTTACACACCACATTTATGTACAGGAGGCTATAAGATGTCTTAGGAATAGTTTCCCTTCTTTCAGTACTTATATCATGCCAGTGAGCAAAAACTCAAGTTGAACTCTCAGTTTAATTCTTGTTCCTCTTATATTTGTAGAACATGCCTCCTAAGAAAATAACAGGGAATCAGTCAGCCCCGAAGTCCGCAGATCCTTTGAATAAGAATGTGTCATATATTGAATTTCGGGTAGCTTTTCAGGTGCTAGCCCAGTCTATGACCACTAGTGTTTAAGGCAACCGACAGACTGCAGCCCCACCCCAGCAAGATGGGGATTCAGCTGCATCTAGAATCAGAAATTTTATAAGAATGAACCCTCCAGAATTATTTAGGTTAGTAATAGGTAAGGACCATAGCTGTATCTAAAAGAGGTAAAGAATATCACCCAAATCATGCATGTGTCAGTTAAGGAGAGTGTTGAATTAGTGTCCTATAGGCTGAAAAATATTGCTCATGATTGGGTAGTGTTATGGAAGAAGAGTAGAGGGAAAGATGCAACTCCCATGACTTGGCAGATATTTCTGGATGCCTTCTTAGATAAGTTTTTCCCATTAGAGATGAGAGAAGCTAAAGTAGAAGAGTTTATGAACCTGAGACAAGGATCCATGATAGTGAAGGAGTATTGTCTTAAGTTCAACCAGTTAGCTAAGTAAGCTCCTGAATTGATAGTTGACCCTAGACCGAGTATGAGTAAGTTTATGACTGGTGTGTCCGGGTTAGTATTTAAAGAGTGTAGAATAACTATGCTCAATAGGGACATGGACCTTTCTAGGTTAATGATGCATACTCAACAGATAGAGAAAATAAGTCTAAGGAGAGGGAGAGATCTAATACGATATTTAGAACAGGTAGTTACAGCTTTTCTCTAGCAGGGTCATTGGGTGGTAATCATTCTCACCATATTCAGAAAAATTCAGCCCCTATTCCATCTTCAGCTAGTGTGCCCACACCTAACTTTGGTGATGTTAGTAATGGTGGGGCACCAGGCTCCAAATCCTAGAGTAGTGTTAGAAGTGAGTGTACTTATCCACTTTGTGGAGAGTGGCAAGAATCATCTAGGTGCATACAGAGCTAATAGTCTGGTATGTTTTGGGTGTGGTAAGCCAGGCCACAGAATGCAGGAGTGTAGAGTGTTAGCTCGAAAAGGTAGAGATTTGCATGAGCAGGCCACAAATCCTAGCACCAATAGTGGTCAGCTTCAGAATCAACTCTATTCACACCAAACTCATCGTGATCCAGAAAGTTTTCCCAACCTAGATTCGGGTACGTTACAAGTTTTTCATGATCATTTTATGCATTGTTAGATATCTTGCGCTCACTTGAGCTTATGTTTCCACATGAGTTAGTCAGTAACATTAGCAAGTCTAGTTCAGTTCATGCATTATGCATTAGTCTCAGCTCTCCAATGTTTAGTTATAATCTAGTTAGTAGATTCCCTGTGCATCACCCTAGTATCTCAGCAAGGTAAACATTCCTAGAGGGACATAGTGTCCCAAGGGGCAGATACCCCACCTTTTCTTAATGTTTTCATGTTCCCATTATAAATTAGTTAGCAAGTGCCATCGCATAATCTGTCGAGTTTTCAAGAGTAAGCTTAGTCAGATATTCAGGCATTAGATATACGCGTTCTATCAAAAAAGTACTATTTATCAGTATCTTAACTCATACATTACATATTATGCCAATCATGTAATCATGCATCAGATATGGATGGATTCAGCTTTTTAGTTGTGCATCAGCTATGCATTCTCATTTTGAGGAAACTCACTTTATTAGAATCCTCAGTCTTATATTCATGAATCAGTTTCCCATGCATAAGATATGCATATTCAGTATGTAGTGCTTAGCTTTGAATCACGTAAGTCATGAACCTATGTTTCAATATTGTATGTCTTGTACGTACTTCATCTTATCATCTCTCCCGCCTCAGTTAATTTCCATTCGAGGACAAATGTTCCCAAGGGGAGATATTATAATACCACGCATGTTTCTAAGCTAGGAGACAAACATTTTTCCTACTTATGAAATCTCCTATCCTATGATTCATACTTGAGTACATGACTTATAATGAGTATCCAAGAGATAAGATAGCTTATGATGCGTTAAGCATGTTCATATGAGTCACTTAAGGTAATACAAACTAAGAGTTTTTGAATCATCAAGTTTTAGTGTTCGATTTCATAAGGGTCATATTTGAACGAGTATAACTCAATGTTAATGTTTTATTTCTACATATTTCTACCCACCATATTATAGAAAATCAAATTAGCTTTTCAACGATACCAATTTCATCAAAATTCGACACCCGAGCTAGGAGTTATGGCTTTGCGAAGTAGAGTGCGTCGCCTAACCAATCGCACATGGCCATTGGAAGGCATATGCAATAGCATATGCGGCGCCTATATAAATATGAGCGATAGCATATGCAGCTCCTACGTATATATAGGTGATATCATATGCGCTGCCGATGTAAATTTTGGCGATATCCCATGCGGTGCCTATGTAAATATATGTGATATCATATGCGGCGCATATCTTATGGTACAAGTGACTTAAGCACTCCGTTTTGAGTAATTTTGAGGATAATTAAGTCTTTTAACACTCCTTACACGTCCCTAAACTTAACTTTACGAAATATATAGCACCTAATTACATTACAACCCTACTAACATTTTAAGTTCATCATCCAAGAGCACTAAAAGAGAAAAATAACAAGGGTTTTGTAATTAAGCTTGAAGATCTAATTTCAAGGAAATTCCTCCGTCAATCATAAAAAATCTTACTTCTAAGGTATGCGTGAGTTGATTCATGGAATCCTTTCATTCATGAACCGCAAGAACCATCTTCTAAATTATGTATTATGATGTTTATGTTGTTGGTGGTTGATGTTCATGTGGTTGGAGTTTGATGATGCCTAAGATAGGATCTTTGTATGTTTGGTGTGAGGATATGGTGGTTTTAATTTACAAATATGTGAAATTGGTGGTTGAATATTTGTAATCTTGATGAATCCACCTATGCCTAAGATGTGCATGCAAGGTGTTTGTGAAATATCTAAGGGAATAGAAATCATGCTTTTATGACATAATAAGTCCTAAATGACAATTCTATGTTCTAAGTTTATGTTCAACATGATCCTCATGCTATTTTCTTGAATTGAAGATGTTGTATGAGATGCTTATCATATTGTTGTGATATGGAATGACCATGTTATAAAAGCCATGCAAGTATATACATGTTGTGTGCATTCTCGATCATGTGATAGTTTGTTGAGAATCATTCTTATTATGAAATCCTTACTTATGATATTGTGAATTGTGAACTCTACTCTTATGATCAAGTCAGTCATGTGTGTCAGTTTCCTTCCCTCAAGTCCTGGGGGTACTTGTACCCAAAAACTTAAGCTGTGTGCCTAGAGCTAGTGTCATGTTTCAAGACCTCCTCAGTCAAGATATGCTCTATAGATTTCAGTTAGTCACGTGACTCGAAAAAACTCAAAAATCTCAGTAGTTCAGTAGTCCCAGTAGTTTTAGTACTCTCTATCAGACCTCAGATCTCATGTAGCTTTTCCGTCAGTCAACGGAACTCTGTGAATTTAGCTTAGTACATCTAAGAAAATATTATCAGCTCAGTTAATCAGTTTATAAATCAGTTGAGTGTTGGTAGTCAGTTTAGTGCAGTTAATCTTTTAGAGTCATTCAGTTGGGAGTAGGGACTAGCACCGAGCAAGTGCAGGGATGCGGTTTTTCTCATTATAAAGGCAGAGCCGTTAGCAGTAATCCCTGTACTGCAGAACTGTGGAGCCAGCCCCAGGCAGGATTCATCCATTAGATTAAGGCTATACTTGACTATTATATTACCTTAGGCTTGATTTCCTATTCAGAGTCACCCGTTAGAGAGGCTTGACCATAGTAGAGGTCTCTACCCGTGACACAGTATTAACACCCTTCTAATCAAGGCATATATTGGACCCTAACAGTATAGTATTGGGGTATGTCAGTTAGGTTAATACCTCACACAATCGCAGTTATAGTTACAGTTTCAGTATCCATCTTCAGAGTATAATCAGGAATCAGGATTGTCAAATACAGTCATCGATCTCAGTAAGAAACTCAGATAGTTTGATTGATTCCTAGACCATCCCTTCAGATAGTCTTGGTCCCATATTCAGATGCTTATTATTAGATCTAGAGGTCACCCGGCAGACAGGCTTGATCTCAATCTCAGATTTAGTCGAGTATTTTCATATCAGTTTCAGAGATCACTCGTTAGCTAGGACTGATCTCAGACTTAGATGTTCAGATACATTTAGGAACTCAAATAGTTTTCCCCAAAATTAGGACTATTAGATAGAGTCATCCATGTTATCAGTTATTCAGTATCTCAGTATCACGAAACTCATATTGTCAGAGTTCAAACATAAGTAGTTAGTATCTCCACGAGTTTAGTAGTAGTTACTCATATATGTATGTATGTATGTATTCTCACGTTCATATTTGTCAGCATGTTCATGCATATAAACCCCATGCATTTAGCCTACCCCCACGTATACTCAGTACTTTAGTTGTACTGACGCATTTGCACTATGGTGCTTTCTTTTTATGTTACACCACAGGTTCTAAGGTGCAGATTCAAGATTAGCAGTAGTAGTTCAGTAAGCAGTGAGTTCTCATCTTTCGAGGACATGAAGGTTACATTTATTATTCCAGTATTTCAGTTTATTTTTAGTTTAGGGAATTAGTTGGAGACATGTTCCTTCAACTCCTTATTCAGACAGTTTAGAGGCTTTCAGACGATTATAGAGTTTTCAAATTTAGACATTAGTATTTTCAGTTTTTTTTGATACGTGATACCACCTTATTTCAGATATTTTATTATTCAAGATTGAACCTTACACCCTCTTTGTTCATGTTTTCATATTTTATATGTATATTATGCAGTTACAGGTATATATATCAGTGATGGGTTAGCTTATGGTCCTTCAAGGTCATGAGCACCGTGTAGCATTTTGGTTAGAAAATTGGAGTTTTACATCTTGGGGCAAGTGTAAACCTCATGATTTATGCTATTATTCATAAAAAATAAATTCGGTAAGCCAAAGCCCACCAAAATAAAGTTTCTTATGGCTGATCGATCAATTCAGAAGCCTATTGGGATCCTCTATAATGTTTTATTAAAAGTATACCTTTTTATTTACCTGGCAGACTTTGTATTGTGCATTGTGCAATGGATGTTGAAATTCCCATTATCCTTAGATGACCATTTTTAGCTACCAAGAAGGTATTGGTAGTTATGGATTTTGGGTAAATCAAGTTTAGATAGAATAGGGAAATGGTATCCTTCAACATATGTAATACCATAAAATAACCAATGGACCGACAAGTCATTTCAGTAATCGATGTTGTTAATGGTGAAGTGTCAAACCATATCGATGTAATCTTGTTGAATGACCCTTTAGTTAGGATACGATGGAATTCTTGTAGAGAACAAGCAGAGGCGTATGATGAAGTGGTGGCTTCTCTAACCGATCTTGGGTTTCACACCAAGAACCCCGTTAAATTAGATCTTGATCTTAAAAACTATGAAATTCCACCCACTAAACCATCAATCCTTGAACCTCCTAAAATATAATTAAAGCCCTTACCACCTCATCTAAAAAATGTGTTCTTGGGAAAGGATGAGACTTTTCCAATCATTAATTTTAGTGACCTAAACTCCTCTCAAGTAGAAGCATTGAAGTTGGTCGTAAAAAAATCCATTCGGGCCATTGGGTAGACGATAGTGGATGTCATCGGCATAGATCCTGACATATGCTCACACAAAATTATACTCGAGCAAGATAACATACCAAATATAGAGCACCAAAGAAGATTAAACCAACCCATGCAAGAGGTGGTTAAAAAAGAAATTATACAGAAGCTTGATGCGGGAGTGACCTATCCAATATCCAAGAGCTCGTAGGTAAGCCCGGTGCAATGTATTCTAAAAAGGGTGGTATCACGGTAATCGATAATAGAAAAGATCTCATCTCCATTTGACCGGTCACCGGATGTCAAGTGTATATGCACCACCAAAAATTGAACTAATAGACTGAGAAGGACTATTTTCGAATGAATTTCATGGATCAAATGATAAATAGGCTTGCCGATAGAGGGTGGTATTACTTTATGGATGGGTAATCGGGATACAATCAAATTTGTATCCCCAAGGAGGATGAAGAAAAGACAACTCTTACTTGCCCATATTGTTTGTTTGCATTCAAGAAAATGCCCTTTGTGTTGTGTAATGCCTAGACAATATTTTAATGTTGCATGTTGTCAATATTTGGAAATATAGTTGAATACACCATCGAAATATTTTTGGACAGCTTCTCGGTAGTGGAGAATTCTTTTGAGTATTAACTCAAACACTTGAATAAGGTGCTTGAAAGGTGCATGGAAACAAACCTTTTATTGAATTGGGAAAAGTGACACTTCATGGTCAAATACGGAATTTTCTTAATCCACAAGATTATGGGAAAAGGCCTTCAAGTTGATAAAGCTAAGGTTAATGTAATTTCCAAGTTCCCACACCCCATTTTTGTAATAGGTGTTCGAAGTTTCCTTGGACAAGCAGGGTTCTATCATCGTTGCATCAAGGAGTTTTTCAAGATAGCGCAGTCTATGTGTAAATTTCTTGAAAAAAAATCTCAATTCAACTTTGATGAAGCATATTTTAAATCCTTTGAGCATCTTAAGGAATTGCTTATTTCTACCCATATTATTATGGCTCCGAATTGATATTTCCCATTTAAGGTAATGTGTGATGCAAGTGGTATTGCAATGGGTCTGGTGCTATGGCAGGTCAAGAGAAAGATTTTTCTTCCTATCTACTAAACGAGCAAAACCTTGAATGATGACCAATAGAACTACACCATCATCGAGCAAGAATTATTGGTGGTTATTTATGCCTTCAAAATGTTGTAAGCCTATTTGTTTGGAACAAATGTGGTGGTACATATGGACCATTCCACTCTAAAGTATATCATGGCTGAAAAATAAGCAATGCCATAGTTAATTATATGGATTTTGTTATTACAAGAGTTCAACTTTGAGGCGAAAGGATGAAAAGGGTATGCAAATCAAGTGGCCGATCATCTCTCTTGACTCTAAGGCAACACTTAAAAGCATGGGGAAATAGAAATTAATGATAAATTGATCATGGCCATCTAAGGGAATAGTACACCATGGTATACCAATTTTTCCAACTATATAGCAAGTAGTGTACTATCTGAGGGACCGAGTTACCATAAAAAATAATTTTTATTTTATGTGAAGTGATATTTCTGGGATGATCCATTTTTATTTTGAGAGTGTGCCAATGGAGTTATTAGACGTTGTATCATTGATTTTTAAATAAATGACATCTTGGAGGCTTGTCACTCGTCACCTTACGGCGGTCATCATGGAGTCATCCAAACTACCGCCAAGATTCTCCAATGTGGATTCTATTGGACTTCTATGCATAGGGACGATATTTAATTGGTTAATATTGTCACAGTTTTCAAATTTATGGTGGTATTTTAAGAAGGCACGAGAAGCCTATCAAGCCTAACTTGGAGGTAGAACTCTTTAATGTATGGGGAGTTAACTTTATAGGTCCTTTTGTGAGCTCCATTGGGAATAAGTACATTTTGGTAGCGGTCGACTATTTTTCTAAATGGGTGTAATCCATCACACTCCATGCTACTGAAAGAAAATACATCACCTCATTCCTAAATAAGAATTTTTTTACAAGGTTCGGCACCACTCGGGCTATTATTACTGATGGCAGTTCACATTTTTGCAATCGGATGGAGTTAAGAAAAAAGTCATCACCCCATACCACCCCCAAATAAGTTGTCAAGTTGAGGTATCGAATCATAAAATCAAAATCATACTTAAAAAGAAGCTAAATGTAGGCTACACAAATTGGGCAAGACAACTTAATGACTGTCTTGCGGTTATCCTATTTGGAGACAAATTATAAAATAAATGTTTTGATTTTATTATCTTACTCAAATTTCACACTCATTGGGAAGATGACGATAAATTTAGGACGTATAAATTGTGCATGACAACTAGATGACCGTCTTGGGGTTTTCCCATTTGGAGATGAATTGTAAGACAAATTGATAAATTTGGCATTGCCATTGGTGAAATCTAAGTAGCCATAGGAATTTCCCATTTGTAGACGAATTTTAAGATGAAGGTTTTGGTTATAGCCATAGGTAGAAAGTTGAGTGTGGTGCTAATGCAAAATGCACAACCCCCCTCCGTCCAAATTTTTGAAAAAATCAAGAGTGTGGACTTAAGCAATGCAGTTACAAATGTTTCTCTCTTCAATGGCTTCACAAATTTTAGACTTGTGAATAGTGATAAATACTCCACTTTTATCTCTAGTGGAAGGGACATTTGTTCTCCCTTAGAGAATTTTTCATGCCATGTGTGGTTATCCATTAGCATTCATCTCTTGTGTACCTGTGTTATCTAGAACTTTCCCCGGTAGTCTTTCAAAACAAATTTTGATTGTAGGAGGTTGGAGAAATAATCTTAGGCGATCTTTGTGATTTTGGAAGCCTCTATAGCCTGAAAAGCCTACCAATGCATGATTATAATTACTAGTACCCACTCTAAGCCTTGTGACCTTTCATTTGCAAACTTATTACAAATCATGACCTATTTGTTTTATCCCTTTATTTGAAAAAACCCTCGTTGAACTTAAAAATCTATGTTGAGGCTAAAAGCCTAAGTTAGGGGTGGTAAAAGTTAATGGAAGAAAGTTTGAGGTTGCAATGTTGTTAGTGAAATGCCTTATGTTCCTAAACCATGAAAATAAACTAGTAGAAAAAGAATGAGTCCATCAAAGAAATGAATTGCACAAAATTTGCAAGAAAAGAAAATACAAAAAAAATGGTAAACTATGGAAACAAAAAAAATAGGCACATGAAAAGTAAGAAAATAAAGAATAGTGACCATTAGTCGAAAATAAGGATTTTAAAGTGCGATAAAGATGTTCAATAAAGGGTATAGCCATGTTGTTTCTCAATGATATCCTACCCTAACCGAAACCTACGTTACAAATTTAGAAAGTCCTTTGAGATCCCTAACCATTGACTTTCTATGTAGTGGCGATTGAAAATAAAGGCAAGCCTATGGTATGGCACTTGTTGAATCAAGATTTCTTTTGTGGGGTAGAGAGTTCTTTCACTTAAAAGTCCTTTTTACGTATTTGGTACTTTGGTGTGGACAAATTCACTTTCTTTTGAGGATGGCATGTAAACAAGTTGAGATAGGTGATTTTTGTCTCCTCTCGGGAAAAGAGGCAAATGGAATATAGCTTA
The DNA here is from genome assembly GCF_002878395.1 of Capsicum annuum. Taxonomy (NCBI): domain Eukaryota; kingdom Viridiplantae; phylum Streptophyta; class Magnoliopsida; order Solanales; family Solanaceae; genus Capsicum; species Capsicum annuum. The sequence goes on along the minus strand of NC_061115.1, from coordinate 139,601,129 downwards.
ATTATGGTCTAAAGGGAGCCACCACTAAAGTATTAGTCAATGTTACTTGGTTTCTCTTTAATGTAATATGCATCCTTGAGAATTACATAATGAGGGGTCTAGCAATATTAGCTTAGCCCGTGTGCAATGAGCTGCCTTTGGTTGCGACTATAGTGGAGGTAAATTAGATCTTTAAAGGTAGTGTGAAATGCTTCTTATCTCATGTTAAAAGGTAGTGTTGCTTGAGGATAAGCAAAAGATTTAAGTTGGGGTGTTGAGGAGTGATGATTTTACCAATTAATTGCGCTTATGTTCATACACATTACCTTATTTTGAATGAATAAATAAGACATATTTTTGGTTAAATACACTAAATTCCACTCTTTACTAGAATACAGGTGATTAGGTTTAAAGATGAGTATTGAATATTATGAAGATCAAAAGGGAGTAGAAAAAGTGCAGATGAAGACTTAGAGCAAAAAGGGCCTCAGGTACCGTGGTCGCTATCTAAACACCTCGATCGCTATAAATTAAGTTGAAAATTTACCTTGACTCAAGTAACCCAATCGCGATCGGTCAAGTTTGGCCAACATGCTATAATCACTCGATCATATCCGCAACTACGGTTGTACAATCACAGCCAAAGCTCCACGATCGTGGCATAGATAGGGGAATAAGTAAATGGCATTGTCGTAAATTAGACACTTGAAGCATGATTTATACAGAGAATTCAAAACACTTTAGCGGAATCTGGGGAAGAACCATAGAATTTGACAGTGAAAATTTGATTGTTTATTCTTATTATGAACGCCATAGATGCACTACATAATAAAATTATTTTATTTCTATCTAATGAGTAGCTAACTTCTTTAGTCTTGGAATTATGTTGAACTACAGTGTAATTGTGTATGGGTATTGTAGTGTTTGTATGATTGTTTGTTGTTGAGTAAGGATTTCACCATTGCTTAAGCTTATGAGTTTTAATTTGATGGGTGAAAACCCCAAATATCTAAATGGGTTTGATTGGTGAAAATCCCAAACTCTTGAAACCCTTTATCATCCTTAAAAGAGAGATGTAGGTGAATATGAGGTAACCTATAATATCCTTGAAAGAGGGTTATAGGGGGATAAGGCAATGGTGGACAATTATGCCTATGGTTTGCTTCCTTTTGAAATCTTAGAAATAAGTATATTAGGAGTGTAACTAATGTAAAGAGCATCATCTTTGAATTAGGAATTCTAGATTGAGGTTTTGGGTGATTAAGAATTTCACACTCGTTAGGTGCTGGAAAGATCTAATGGGTTGAGCGTTATCAGGTCACTAGGAATACACCCCTTTGGTCTAGTATTCAATTAATTGGAGATTTTCCAAATTTATGTTTCCAATTGTTTGATAGAAGAATAGTGGGATAAGACCGTTTGGTTGAGTTGTAAAAAATTTCCTTTTAACTCACGAACCATTTTATCTGTTCCCTCCGCATTTATCAAAATTCTTTCTAAGATATCTTTAGTTTTGTATTTGTTGGGGTCAACTGGGTTACCTGTTTTGTTTTTGCCTAGTCTTAAGGGGGCACATAAGGATCATACTTTTGGTCTCGACCCTTTCAATCCTGGTAACAATCATGGTCCGTCTAGCCTTTGTTACCACCTTGCATTTGATAGACAGGGTGGGAAACCCTTGAATAATTTGCCTAATACAGAATCTCCCTATGAATCTTCTTGGCCTCTTCATCATTATAGTCCTTTGATTTCATAACATTCACTGCTTTTGTAGGTTCATAACATTCATTGCTTTTGTAGGTGAACCAATCATATGGTTAGTCAAATGCTCCAATTGCATCATTATTTTTTCCATGTTTTCCTCCCTCTTTTCCTCTCTTTTCTTTTGTTCGTTATCAAAAAGAAGGTAGTAGGAGATCCTTTTGTTACCTCGGCATCCCGGTTATGCCACCCCCAGTTTTTCTTGGTAACTTCCTGAAGAAAATTTGAAGATGCTTGATAATTTAAGTTCACAAGAAAGCCCCTTACCAAATTGTCTAATATGTTTTTTTAGAAAATAAAGAGCCCGGTAGTAAATTTGGAGAAGCATCTTCTTCGGGACCTCATGGTTGGGACATTGCTTTAGATTTCTATTGAATCTTTCCAACACTACGTACAAGGGTTCTCCATTTATTGCCTAAAGTTGATGATCTCATTACACAATTGGAGCATTTTAGAGTGGGAAAATAATGGTCAAGGAAGGCTATAGTGAGTTAATCCCATGAAGTAATAGATCCTATCGGAAGAGAAAAAAGCCATAATACTGAATCCCCTCAATTAGAGAGAATGGGAAGAGATGAAACCAGATGGCCTCTTAGTTTATGTATGCAATATCAAAGGGTGCATACACATCTACGAAGTTCCACAAATCTAACTTGGGGCCCTTATAGGATTGTCCCCCAAATAGTCTCTTCATTTGTAGAATATGTAACATAAACAGTTGTGACATTAAAGATACTATTCCCATGAGTAAAGGGATACGGATGGAACATAAATGTCCACCGTCATTAGGTTTCTCTTCGTCATCAAGAGAGTCATCGAATGATTCGAAAATACATGTATTGTCACTCAGATTTCCTTGAACACATTGGTAATCACCTAAAAAGGAAAAAACAGCAACTACCAAAAGAAATAAACACCGCTATGGATATACCCAAGTAAAAATCAACAGTGCACAAGTGAAAGATAAATTTCATGCCTAGGCAATGGATACATTTTTATAATGCTCACCAATATAGTTCAATTGGGTAGAGGACAATCTTGTCAAAAGCTCAACTTATGTTCATGTCGAATACATGAGGAGTAAAAATAGATTTCAAGTCCTATAGGTGTTAATGATTTCTAAAATGATACCTGTATGAAAGAAAAGTAAAGTACATGATTTAAAATGGGTGGTTGGTTTGAAGCAATGTTTGATCAAGGTATAGTTTAATCAAAACATTAAATCAACACTTGTGTTAGAAAATTTAATTTTTGAAGGATCTTTGGATTATATCTACCTTAGGGAAAATTATGCATGGAACTGTGATGATTAAATGCAAATTCTAGTCAATAACGATAAGGTAGCCTATTTTGAAAGTCCTTGAGGTTAGTGTGCCAACAAGATTCAAGGATATCATACATTAACCCTTTGAGTACCTAAAAAGTGTGTCAATTAAAGCCACCTAACACCTCAACTAGGAATCCCTATTTATGGGAAGATTCCCAAGACATAGCCAACTATCTAATTACCCTTATTTATAAGATGACAAAAAGATAGAAAACTACATCCACTATTGCCACTATTGCTTTGTCCCCCATAACCCTCTTTTAAGGATGCCATGTGTTCAGAAAGTTCACCTATATCCCTCTTTTAAGGATGATGTGAGCATTCATGAGTTTGAGGTTTTCATCTACAAACCCATTTTGGAGATTTGGGATTTTCACTCAGAAATCCCAAATAATTAAATCAAGCTATAGTGAAACGCATCATCAATAAGCTAGAATCTACACAAATACATCATGACCCTCACATAATTTAACCTTAATTCAACATAATCCCATCACAAGGAGATTTGGCTACTCATGAAGTTAAGAGAAAGAAATACACCATAAGGGTCTTTCAAAACATCCATGCTTCAATTTCATAAAATTTAACGGAAGAAATTCAAATACAATTGTTGCTGGAATTAGGTTTGTAACTACAAATTTCATTTTTCTCCCAAGTGTCCAATACAAAAATGGCAAAGGGTTTGAGACTTTGATGATAATTGGGGTCGACTGTTAAAATTTAATAAGAATTCCCTATAGGTCAAAATCTCACTAAGCCATAATTGCATCAGCTTTATCGCGATCTTGGCTACCACGATCGCAGTGGATGACCAATCTTTACTGGCCACAACCACGACCCTCAAAATTGTGACCATGGTAACAGAGCCTGATTCGTGTAGGGTCTTCAGTTATGCACTTTTCCTCTTCTTTTAATCTTTTTTTAACTTAAATCCACATCTTTTTATTTCATCACCTGTGTGTTTGAAAAATGTGGAAATTAGTGCATTCAAGTAACACATTTATCTCATCCATACCTTTAAAATGTAGTACTGTGCATGAATTTAGGATACAAATGAGTGGTAAATTCACCACTCATAACTAGTCTAGGGCAGAATTTATCTTAAACTGTATTTTGGTGATTTAGAAGTTGGCTCTGTGACCCACCTAAAGTCAGAATCGATGATTAGTTCTCTTAAAATCCTTTAATTCTTGTTGAATATCTAGAGAATGCCCTTTCGAGGCAATAATGAGGAACCATAGTAATTGATTATGCTGATAAGGACATTAAAAGTAAGATTCATGGACTAATTGATTGGATTCTGGCAATTCTATGATAAGCTATGGATCAAGTTATGGTAAGTTAGGGAAAATGCTATGGATTTCTCTATGAATATGCTATAGATCATACTTCGACAACTATCGATGATCAAATTATAAACTATCTTTTATGATAATGATAAACCATTGAATATACTATTAGTAAGTCATTGCTCATATTGCTTATGATTATGCTCTTGTAAAGAAATTAGGAAAAACGTCACTCTAGAAAATATCCCTATTGATGATATTAGAAATCATTTAATGAATTATGTTAGAAGTCAAGCTTATTGATTATATAGAAAGTTATGCTAGTACTAATGATTTAAATTGTCATGCTTGATTATATGATAACTTATGCTATTGATTTTGCCATTGAGTATGACGATGTGGCTACCGGTTTAACTCCAGATATTATGATGATATATTTATACCAGGGAAGGACGAAGCATGATTATGGTGATATATTGATACCTAACAAGGCTAGAGAATGATTATGATTATATATTGATACTCGAAAAGGCTGAAGAATGGTTATGATGATATATTGATTCTCGAATGGCTGAAGAATAATTATGGTGATATATTGATACACGACAATGCCGAAGGATGATAATAATGATATATTGATACCTGATAATGCATAAGGATGATATATTGATGTGCCTATGTTTACATCTACAGTTTTTTGTCCAGCTATGCCTTTTGTTTGTCTGTTATACATATATATGCATATACCAATTGTATATGATGTTTATATTATGGATGTCAGATATATCCCAAATATGGTATTGTGATGATTTGTGGACTTGTGAGGATTACTGATAGTTATTGATTAGTGATAAATGATTATTAAGAAGTATAGTTAATCATTAGTGACAAATGAGTATTAGTGGTGGATATTGTTTAGGTAACTAATCTTGACTAGTTGGTAAACGAGGATTAGATGGTAAAGGATGATTAGTTAATAAATTATGTTAGTTCATAAATGTTGGTTATCAAATAAATTGGGATTAGAGGATATGTGAAGAGTAGTTGTTAAATGATGATTAAAGATTATATTATTACTAGGAATCAAATGGATTTGTTAATAAGTGGTGGTTAGCTAATAAATGGTGAGTAGTGAGTATCGAGGACAAGGTTGTTAAATAATGGTAATACTATGGAATTTGTGTACATTGTCAAATATTGGTAAATGACCAATTAATGATAAATTATTGAATAATGGTTAAAGAATGAGTTGGTTACTTGAAAGTGTTGCAGGGTTGCTTTATTGTATCATTGATTTTATTCCCTAAGTGTGTTGATGTCTTTTATGAGTTGTTTACATTTTGCACCAATTGGCGAATGGGAATTAATTTTGTTGTTCTTATTACTTGTGTGATGCCTTGTGATGTGTTATTATTCCAATTTATTTACTTATGTATCACGAAAATTTTGGCATGTGTTGATGCATTGTGTTATATTGTTATTCTAGTTAAACTACTATTTATGTACAACACTATTGGAGATGATTCAGGTTCATTTTAGTACCTTGACTTAGTTATGTTATATTGGATTTTATCATATTTATTTCATGATTTAGCTCAGTCGGACGATGATGCCTACTGAGTACTCATTGTTTTGATACTCATACTATACTTCTGTACCTTTTTGGTCTTTATCCAAGTACTAGTTATCGTTGTTGATCATTGATAATGTTGTGTTGATTTTCTATCGATAGGATGAGCTCTTGAAGTCGGAGTCCTCTATTCCCTTCTATCTTAAGAAATATGGTCTTTTATTATTGAGACAGATGTTGTTGACTATTCTATGTTTTTAAGTTGTAATACTATACGATACTCTTGTATTGGCTTTATCAAGTCATGGGAAGATATCTTGTATTGACTCTTTTTGTGTATTTTGAACTCTTTACATATTTATAATTCTATTGTTCATTTTCTTCTATAATTGGGCATTTTACATCAAATTAACCCATTGCATTTAACTTCGGGCTACAATTTAGCTTCCCTACTTGTGTGATAGAGAAGGTGCCATCTTGACTCTTAAATTAGGTCGTGACAATATTCCTGTTGTTAGGCTTGATATTATGATGTTGTTTGATATTGGCCTTGCTGGGCTTGTGTTAAGCACTGCAATTATTTGAATACCAATTGTGTTTTTATTTATGTGGATTTATAGATGGGTAATGTCTATGAGGATTATGCACATTGTTCTTTTCACCTTGGGTAAATATATGTCAAATAAACTCCAAGTTTTTTTTTTGAAACGTAGTTCTTTTCTAAGGAGTAAATTTTGTTTTCTTTTGTTTCTTTTCTTTTTGCTAGTTCATTTTTTTGTTGAACCACATGGTACTTCCCCTATGGTAGATGGATTCGGTGACATTCTTAGGTGAATTACCTATTGTCTTGAGTAAAAAGTCGAGTAGTAGTTTACAAAGTTTTAAAGATCCACTCTAATGTCAATGGCAAGTACAAAATTGTTCAAATAGATTTTGAGAAAAATAATACTTTTAGAAAATCAAAAATAGTTTTTAAAAGTGCAAGTATTTTTTTAAGCTTTCTCTAGAGTTGAGATCATGAGATTCAATTTTTGGCTCTCTCTTAATAAGAATGAGTTTTTGACTTGGAGCAGCATGTCATGTTCTGCTCAAATTGCTTGGGAGACTAGCCTTCTACTTTGGAAGTATGGTTCCTCGTTTGCTAAAGGGTTTTCATTAATTCTTGTACTTTGGTGTAGTATAAAACATACCTCGATTGAATACAAAGAAAAATCCTAGACAAGCTTGGTTTAGAAGATGACCCGAGGTCATTTTTTATCTATCACTTCAACTAAAACCAACCCTAACATTTATCCTAGTTAACCCATTAATACCTCTTCCTATTTTTTTCTTCTCTTAGTAATTACCATACTATCACAATTTGAGCCTTGTTAAACCTCCTTTTGGTGCATAAACTCCTTGAACACATAACATGATTTTAAGGTAAGTCAATGTAACAACGAAGCTTGGGGGTGCATGATTGTAAGAATGGCAAAGTGGTGATTGAAATTCTAAGATTATGGGAAAATGAAACATGCTAAATTGGTTAAGAAAGGTGTAAGCTTGGTTGTATAATCAGGAGCTTTATGAGATAAGAGATGTGTTGAAGATGATGACAAATAGCCTAGCCCATAGAATATGAAGTGAAATTAAGTTTAAGACAAGATAGGGGACATGTATGTTTTAAGGTTAGAAAATCTCATGAAAGGATCAAAGAACTGAATGAAGAAAGAACTGCATAAAGTTAGTTTAGAGAAGAGAAAGATAGAGATCAAGGGAAACAAGGAAAAGAAATAAAGGTAAATAAGGTGGTGATCTTGAAAGAAATAGAGATAAAAGTTTATGAAGCGATTGCATTTAGGGTGTTCTTATAGGCACATTATTCATAAATTACATCCCACACCTTGTCACGACCCAAAATCTAGGGCCATAATGAAATTTTTTGTGGCGAGCCTTGACAAGTATGTCTATTAACCAAATGGATATAAAATAAGAAGACAATACCAAAACCCAAAACAACACTACTAGAACTAAGTTGATCCACACATATATAGTAATAGCAGAAGAACATAACAAAAGAAACCATTACATATCCCAAAACCTGGTGTCACAGTGCAAGAACTATTAAATTTATTCAATAATGGACCAAAAGGATTTTTATTTGTATTAGAATATAAAAAAGACAAGAAATAGATGGCAAGAGGTAGTAGATCAACTTTTGAAGCATGATCGACTGATACCTTAAATATTCTATAAATACCACCTAAATAATCAATCGCTCAGCACACTCGTACTTGGATCTACACCAAAAAAAATAGTAGGTGTGAATATCATCCACTTGTACTGAGTATTTATCATAGGACAACTAACTCTTATAAAATACACACTATGGGAATTACATCTAAAATTAGAAAATGTTCCAAATGGTAGATCATACCATCTCCTATAATAGTTCTATAAAATTCACTTATACCACACCCGATACAATAAAGGTGCACTGGTATACAAATACCATATATATAAGTATTGAAAGGAGTACAAATAGACATATATCATATTATAGATGATAATACAACACAGAATCAGAATAATAAATAAGAAATGCAATGAGGATGACGTTTATGATGTGATGCACGAGTTTGTCACACAATCTCCATATCACTTACTTAGTAGTGCTACCAAGGTAGGACCCACTAGGGTTCACCAAACCTCATAAAATTAAATATTTGATAACAATATACATGACTCCTCTCCAAAACAGAATATCACACAAAGCTACACCTCCAGTTAAAGATAAAGCAGCCAAAGCAAAAAATAATAACCCTACTTAGGTTGGTGTTGAACCTGCAGAGAATATGTGGAACTACCTCTCTAGTTTTGTAAAATCACTAAGCAGTATAGACAGTAAACGTGAGGAATGGTTATTGTGATCTATGAAAAGTAACATGATATGGAATGATTTTGTTGTAATCAGTCATAAACGAACACTGGGCCTGTTTTTCCCATGGCTTCTATCTTGTAGGTCTATTGTGCTCAACCCAACAATCAAACCGTTGTACGTGTAAAATATTACAAGTTGTGTAAAACAAGAAGCCTCATGACACACTTTGGTTAAATTCACTTATCTCGTCTAGGTCTTAGAGTGTCCCATTACTAACACTTGACTTAGACCCCAGTTTCAACTATATCCTCTTGGTCTCAAGTTGATTAGATAATAATAATTATCTTTAGAAGAGAAAAATGATTAGCTTATATCAATAATTAACTTCAAATAATTATTATGATCTCCTTTTCCCCATCTGTACCTCCCACTCAAGTTCGTAGGGAATACAAGATAGATACTAACATTTGAAACCATTAATAAATCAATAGCTTGAAGAAAACCACAATACCTATAGAATAATAGTCTTGAAGGATTAAACATTTCCCCTACTTTGTTAATCCGCCAGGGTTCCCATAACCCTAGCTAAGGGAATTTTCCAGTCATCATTGTTAAACAATCAATGCAATTCATAACTGAGGGAATTAAATCATTCTCACCACAATTAACGCATAAAATTAGAAGTCTAAAATTAAATAATCAACCAAAGTCAAGAATTAAACAATTCTAAGATCAAAATTAAACCTCATAGTTAAATATATGTTTGTAAGTATTAAGTGTGCATAAAATCACTAAAAATGTCAAAAGAATATTTATATAATACATGAAAACCCTAGGAAACCAATCCTAAACAAAAAAGGAAAATCAGAGCCAATTGCTACCTATGGGGCCACCTACTAGGCGTATGCGGCACCTATGGGGTGTAGGTGGTATCTCGTAGGTTCCTGTATCCAAAGACATCAAAATATTCTAAATATCTACATACTTTCTGATAACTATAAGGCATAGGTATAACCTATGACCCATAGATAGTCCTTACAGACAAAATATAAAATAAATATAAAAACAAGGGCATCCCCAAATAAAAAGTGGCAGTGTCCTCACTGCTTATAATGAAATCATAAAAGATTTAAAAGGTCTCCTTGAAACCACATCATGGGATGAAAAAACTCACTATCTCCTCCTCATCATCAAAAACTGTCTTCTCATCCCCAGACCATCTTGTCGGTATTTCATCATCAATATTCGACCTTGTAGAGGGAATGTGGCAAACAGAAAGTGCACTTGACTGTCCCCTTAACCTAAATGGTTTGGCTATGGCTAAATCTTACAAGTATGGTTGGTATGACAATAACACTAATAATTTTCCATGGTAATAAATGGTAATTGAAGTGTTTGGACATGGTTTTTAATTTGGTAATTAATGGAAGAAAGTGTAACTAATCCATGGAAGGTGGAGGTTTTGGGGAAATAAAAACTAGAAACTCATATTTGCCGATTATAGGGGTCTTTGATGACTACGTGCGAGTGTCATATTTTATGTTGGTAGGATATACTAGTCATTCCATGGGATATTTATTGGTTGTGTAGCTACACACACTAGGACTCTATCAGCAGGGGGAGCAAAACCTATACGGCCCATGGGTATAGTAAATGACAAGGTTACACAACCTAGGTTAAAGGTTTTAAATGCATGCTGAACACGTATTCCCTTTATCGACACTTATATATATGTATGCTTGTATGCATTATTGATGGTTTTACTTGGTTGTTTAAATGGTATTACTTTATCCTTATCCTGAGATACATACTAGCAGTCATTCGCTAACCCGTCTACTGGAGGCTGTATACCCATGCTATGTATTAACCAATCATTCAAATCCTTCTACATAGTGACTGATTCAAGACAACTTTTTGGTTGAAGTAGTGAGCTTCAATCTTTTTGGACGGCTCTATTTTATGATATGGTCAATCTTAGACAATTTTCTTTTCTTTTGGATATTGGTTTTGGCCATAGTTTGGGGTATGTCCTAACAAGATATTTGTATTTATTTGGATAGAGGCTTTTTGGATCTTTTGGGGGTTGGTATAGGTGAGATCAATATTATTGTTATCTCTAACATTAGCATTGGTGTTGGGGCTGACATTATTGGACAATATTGTTTCTTCTTCTATTGTATTACATTTTAGGTTTGAATATCATATTATGTTTTGATATACTCTTTTGTTTGGTATGGTATGGATGGTTGGTTTAATGCAGGTAGCTTGGTTGGGTCAATAACTGTTGTGACCCTATCCCAAAGTATTCATGAGAGCATTCATGCAATCTTGTTATATGCTTAAAATTTAGCTTACATAAGGCTATGAAAGGTGGTTGGGTTGGTTTAAGTGGGCGATCTCTAGTCTTGGTTTGACTTGGCATGCCCATTATGTATAGGCCCTAGTTCGGGTTGTGAAATTTACTATCAGAGCTTTAGGTTCATGGTAAAATACTACGTCCATAATTCCGTGTTGAGTAGAGTCTTTTTTAGGTGTGTGAAGAATGTCACACTCATAAGAGAGAGGCTACAAGACATTTAGGAAGGTTTCACTTTCTTGAAATTCTCAATCTTGGAATCTTCTCTAATCCTTGGTTGTTTGTCTTTTAGATCTAGCCTCTTAGATTTATAACACAAGGAAATTCTCCTATCCCATCTAGGGATAATGCTAATAGGGTACCTCCTCCGGCTGGTGTACATCTTTGATCTCATGGTTCTATTCTTAATTGTGCTAAAGTTCTTTCTATTACTCCTATTGTTGCTTAGGTCACTCAAGGTAACGTGATGAACGAGAAGTTTCATCCGTCTATTCATATTATTTCTTTGATAGTTGCTTCTCAGACTACGAGGGGTACATCTACTACTTTATCTGCTGAGGCCACAATGGTTGGCTAATTTATGAAGATGGGTCCTCCTACTTTTACCAGAGTAAAGGCGGAGAAAGACCCATAGGGAATCTTAGAAGAACTGGAGAAGATATTTTGTGTTATGCAAGCTTATGATATGGTGGGAGTTATCTTTGTAGTTTATAGCTCAAAGATATTTCTTATCAGTGGTATGAGGAGTTGGACATATAAAAGGATGATATGGAAGAGAAAGGGTTGTGGGAAACCTTTTTCTAATTCCTTTATGGATCATTTATTTCCTAAAGAGTTGAGGCAACCTAAGAAGGTTGAGTTTTTGAACCTCAGGCAAGGAAGATGTTTGTTAGTGAATATGCCTTGAAGTTTCATCAATTGTCATGGTATACTGCTGATTTGGTGGCTAATATCAGGTCGAGAATAAGGATGTTTGCTTCTGGGGTGAATAGAGATTTGATTTTAGAGAGAAAGAATGCTTTTCTCATTAGGGATATAGACATATCTAGGTTGACAGTTCATATGCAGTGGGTTGAGATGAGAAGAGAAAGCAGGAGGAATTTAGGGATAGGCAGGGAAAGTAGGGCAGGTTTTTTCATCAGGGAGGTGTGTAGTATCAAGGTGGTATAGATGGAGGCAAGTGGCAGAAAAATAAGTGGGAAAGTTCTAGTTCATTTTCTGCTACTAATGCTCCTTACCTATAGTAGTCAGGCGACAGACATCCCCAAGGTGGTGAAAATTTTTGAGCTCAGGTTGCTCAATCCAGAAGTATTGAGGTCAGTCTGTTTATTTACTCCCTCTTTATCAGTTTTTACGTTTTCATTTTTGGGAATTCTATAAGGAAGGTAGAGGTAAGTGCTTTAAGTATGGTCAGGTTGGCCATCGACTAAAGGATTTTTCGGTTAGCAAGGTTTATATGGGGGCAAATAAGATTCCTATGGTTTTATCTTCTACTCCTACACCTGATGTTGTGGCATCTGCTTCTGGTAGTGCTCCTAGTTCTAGTATTGGTCGAAATAGGTTTTATACTTTGGCGTCCTAGCAGGAATCTGAGGCATCACCTTATGTTTTTACTAGTACATTACAACTCTTGTCATGTGATGTATGTTTTTTCTTTGATCTGATCTCCACACTTTCTTATATGACCTTTTATATAGTTGTGTCTTTTGGTTTTGATTCGTAAATTATTTTAGATTCTATTTCTATTTCTACCTCGGTAGGAGACTCAGTCACTACTAAATGGCTCTATAGAGTGTGTGTGGTATTTGTATTTATAGGAAAACCTTAGTAGATCTATTTGAGTTGGGAATGGAGGATTTTGATTTGATTTAGCTAATAGAGTAGTTTCATTTTTTTATGCGTCTTTAGACTATCAGACTCGTAAGGTTATCTTTAGGTTCCCTGGTGAGACAAAAATAGAATGAGAGGGTTGTTATTTAGCTAATAGTGGGGGATTTTTTTTATTTAAACCTCAAAGGTTAATCTTTAAAGGGTGTCTTTATTACTTGGTCCCAGTTAAAGATTCTAACTCAAAAGGTTCTTCTTTGCAGTCAGTTTCGGTTGGTAATGAGTTTCCTAAGGTCTTTCTGGATGATCTTCATGGTGTTCCTCAAAATAGGGAAATAGAGTTTGGTATTGATTTACTTTTGGCCATTTTCCAATAACTATTCCTCCATATAGAATGGCTTCGGATGTGTTGATGCAACTCAAGGAGAGACTTAAGGATCTTCTGGATAGGGGGTTTAATCGTTCTAGTGTTTCTCCATTGGGTGCATCATTGATTTTGGGTCACATTATTTCTAGTAAGGGAATAATGGTTGATACTCAAAAGGTTTTTGCGGTGAAGGGATGGCCTAGGACCTCAACTCCATCAATTGTTCGGAGCTTCTTGAGTTTAGCCGGGTATTATAGGACGTTTGTGGAAAGCTTATCGTCGATAGTTGCTCCTTTGACTTAGTTATCTCAGAAAAAGGTTAAGTTTTTGATACAAAAATAAACTACTAAAACCAAAAACGGACAGTAAAGACAAAAAAGGAAAAACAACATACTTAGATGAAAAAAGATGAAGAACAGATGCATAAAGTAAAGACAGTAGAGAGACCCTCACTTCAACCAATGAATAGCACTAGAAGGTGTATCAAACCTTCAAACACACCTCACCAATGTAAGATCAAACCTCACTCTTAGGTTAACCAAAGGGAACTCACACTCCCTCAATTACACCTTTCTTGCCAAGAGTTCAATACAAGTGAAAAACCTTCCATATACATAAAAACCCTCAAGTTTCGGATTCTACACATAAATTAGAAGACTAAAGCTGTCAATAAAAGCGTATCCTTTCAATGTCCATCAAAGCTAATGAGAATAAAGGCTAAAATGCTAATTTATACTATTACATAACAAAATACTAGAATACCCTTAATGAGATCTTAAAGGAGTCTCCCCTTTAGTGATAAATTGGAGCGTGAAAATTCCATCTTGCTCTTCAATTGAGGCACCTCTTGAATGCCTAAGTTCCCCTCCTTTTCTTCTCTTAAACAAGAGGGGAAACTCAAGTAGTCCTTGCAATCCATAAGCTCTTTAGGATTGTATCATCCTCTCCATATTAAAAGGAATTCATCCTAAAATTCACACCTTGCAAAACCAAAGAGAGGAAAGAAAACAAGAACATATTCCTCAAGGGAGGAGGGTTAGCCTTAGTACCACAATTAATGTAGACAAGCCAAGGTTGTTCACTTTTGACATACATCCATATATACTTGGTATTTGTCATGAAAAACATGGAAAAAAGGATATAAATTAAGTGAATTAAATCAACATCAAAAGGAAATGAAAATGACCAGAAGTTATTCCACCCACATTCCAAAGGGATTTCGAGATCAAATGGAAGTAGAAGACAAAGGTCTAAGAAGAGATGACCCAATCCTTTTACTAGGGTAATTTTCTCACAACTATTCAAGGTATTAAACAAAACTTTGACATATACCAGGCCACTATGAACAATACGAATATCGTTGATTTCATTACACAAGTTCAAAGGACCATGTTTAATTACAAGATCATCAATACAAACATCATCACTAACTTGAAAGTTTTTAATCTTACTCTTCCCATATTCAAGTAGTGAGATAAACTTAGGAGAACATGGTTCATTAAACATATCAATAGAACAAACAAGGGAAGAAACATGCACATTTATATCAAGAGAAACCGAGATCACTTCACAGGTAATCACCATTAGTACCACACTCATATCATTAATCCTTGGTTGTTCATACATGACATACACCCACACATCCATGTTATTCGGCATAAAAGACTTTTCATAAAGGGTACAAAGAAAGTGGATAGCATCAACATTAAAAGATAATGAGCATGAACCGAAACTACACTTTCAAAACCTTACTAGTGCCCCGGGGTCAAAGAGAAGTAGTAGACATGGGTCAAGGTCATAACTACCTACCCTTTTCACCTGATATTAAAAAATCATAAATTCCCAAGGCATTACAAACAATTTCGGCATAGACATGGTCACTTTGAACAATAATAACTTCTTGGCTTTCATCAAACAAGTTGAAAGGACCATACACATTGATAAGAACAACATCATAAACATCAACACTAACTTGAAGGCTTTCAATTCCACAATTCACATATTTAAGTAGTGGACTATATGTAGGAGCACATTGATCATGGTACAAATTAAGAGAGCTATTAATAGAAGAAACATGTACACCTATGTCAAATAAATCCGAGACCAACACAACAGAGGGTACATCATGACATTTCAAGCTTAAAGAAGTGTATGGAGTAGCCCTAAGAGTAAGTTAATCATTGTTAACAGCAAAAAAGCTACAAAGAAAGTGAACATTTATGTCTACTTCAACCAAACCCATGACCATTTCACAAGAAATAATATGACAACAATTATAGCTCAAGGGAATGTAAGGGGTAGCAATGATACCTTAGTTTAGGCTAGGACAGTCCACTCTTTTGGAGTTCTCGGCCAATGAAGCCTTTAAGTAATTTTTGTGTAAAACTCCTCATTGATTCTTCATTAATAACTTAGGAACTTGAACCTATAAATAAGAAGAATCAATGATAGGAAAAGTGATAGCATTTGAGTAAGTGAGTAACAATGGACATTCATGGGCAAGTCCAACAAGCAAAGTTGTCTTCCCCTTTCCTTGCTCATAATCCGGGCCTCCCTTTTCCTTTCCCTCTTTTCTTTACATTTTTCTTGTACTTCTCCACCCATTTTCTCTCCATATTGAGGCTTGGCCACATCTTCCTTGGACTTAAACTCTTCCACTTCTCCTACTTGGATGGATTTTGGTTTAGTGAATCTTGGGAAGAAAGCATTGGATTTGGTTTATGATGGGTTTTGATTTGGAGTTATGGCATGGGGTTTTGTGGAGGTTTTGGTGGACATAGTCCATCCAAAACCAAATTTATTCTAGTCATCTCACCCTTTATGTATTCTATTCCCATTCATACCATCATGATCTCACTTCTTAAGTCAAGGTTAAGACCCTCAAATCGAGCCAAGATAGCTCTACCAATGTCATTTCCCAAGGCTTGCGAAGTTGAAATTTCGGTTTCAATAGAAATTGTACCTAAGAAAAAGAAAAAAACATCAAAGACAATACCTACAAAATGAAAAAAAAACACGTTAGGTCAATAAAACCTCATCACACTCTCACTCGGATCTCACCTTACACTTGGTCTCATAAGTGTTGAATATTTTGCAATACTTGGCAAGAGAATTGAATAGTGAATATCTTTTTGCCTAGAATTAATTTTTGTTTGATATGACTCAAATAAAAATTATGTACGGAGTTGAACCAACAAAATACTATGAATTAAAATGAGAAAAGCACACAAAATCATAGACACAAAACAAACAGACACTAAACTAGTTACCAAACTAGCAGGTACTCACTATATTACTAATTAGGGATAGAATTAACTTATAATAAACTAGAATAAAAAATTAGAAACTAAAAAATCTAACTAAGAACTCAATTTGGTCATTGATCTATAATGACATGGCATTCAATGATTGGACGTTGAGTTTTAAATATTTTTCAATCCTAAATTCCAAGTCTCGACCTAGAATACCTTTGGAGAAGAAGAATGATGATTTGAGGGGTAAATAACTAGTTTTGGAGCCTTTTTAAGCGTCCAATTGAAATTCAAAAACAATGGCCGTCCCCTTTGCACTTGGATTGTACATGATTTTGTACTTTGATTATTCCTTTGTCTCTTATTTCTTTGGATGAATATGAATATACCAAGGAATATTCCTTCAAAAACACCAAGTACACTCACTTTATTCTCTTTTTTTGGATCAAACACACTCTTTGAATATTCTTCCTTAGCAAGACTTGACGAAGATGGAAGAATAAGATGGATATTTAAGAGTTGACCATAGTTTGACTCCTAATATAATGAACTCCAAACTGGATTTTCTTTTAGATATAGATTCCTTAGGCCAAGGTGAACTGAAATATCTAAAAATCAGCAATAACTAACGTCCAAAAAGCAAAACCCACATGGATCTAGAGCTTAGAAGCTTTAAAATGCCATATCCATGGAGGTTCTTAGTGCAAACTCAACCAAATCTTATTCCAAGAGTAGATCTAGACATCTTACGTGCTAGGGAGAAAGTATATAACACTTTAAACCAACAAAACACAATAAATTTTAGTAGATCTTACTTTCAACACATAGATCTACTAAAAACAACAAGACAACACACCATTTTTTTGTGTTTTTTGAATTTCTGACTCTCTTTTTGAGAGCTTTTCTTGATAAAGACACTAAAACCAAGACTTAGGGTTGTAGGAACAACCCTACACAAGTATTTAATATGAAATAATACAAAAATAAACTACTAAAATCGAAAATGGACACTAAAGACACAAAAGGAAAAACAACACACTTAGAAGAAAAGAGATGAAAAAGAGGTGCATAAAGTAAAGATAGTAGAGAGACATTCAATTCCACAAATGAATAGAACTAGTATGTGTATCAAACCTTCAAATACACATCACCAATTTAAGTTCAAACCTCACTCTTAGGTGAACCAAAGGGAATTCACACTCCTTCAATTACAACTTTCTTGCCAAGAGTTCAATACAAGTGAAAAACCTTCCAAATACATAAAAAACCCCAAGTTTCAGATTCTACACCTAAATTAGAATACTAAAGCTATCAACTAAAAAGTATCCTTTCAATGTTCATCAAAGCTAATGAGAATAAAGGCTAAAATATCTATATATACTATTATATAATAAAAGACTATAATAACCTTAATGATAGCTTAAAGGAGGTGCCTCTTGAGTGTTAAATTAGAGTGTGCAAAGTCTATCTTTCCCTTCAATTGAGGCACCTCTTGAATGCCTTAATTCCCTTCCTTTTCTTCTCTTGAACAAGACTTCAAATGCTCCAACACTTAGTCAATTCCAAAGCCTGGTCCTTTGAGAAGTCCTTGAAATCCATAAGCAATTTAGTCTTGTATCAATTTTCTTAGTTGGATGCTTATGAGGAGGATATTGAGAAGTTGAAGGATAGGTTAACATCGACTCCTATTTTAACTTTTTTAAAAGGCAGTTATAGGTGTATGGTTTATTGTGATATAGCTTGCGTAGGTCTTGGTTGTGTTTTGATGCAACATAGGAAGGTAATTGCCTATGATTCCAGGCAACTGAAGTTATATGAGAGGAATTATACTACCTATGATTAGGAGCTATTGGCGGTCGTGTTTGCTTTTAAAACATGGCAGCATTATATGTATGGTGTGTATGTAGATATATTTTTGAATTATAATAGTATTCAGTAAGTGTTCACTCAGAAAAAGCTTACTCTTAGGTTGCTGATGCTCTTAGCAGGTTGTCTATGGTCAGTTTGGCTCGTATGGATGAAAGAAAGCAGAAATTGGTAAAAGATATTCATAGTTTGACCAATCTTGGAATTCATCTCTTGGATTCCAAAGATGGTAGTGTAATAGTTCAAGAAGTGGTTCAATCATTTCTTGGTGCAAAAATTAAGGAGAAGATAGTGTTGGATCAGATCTTAATAAAAATCAGGAATAAAGTTAGTGGTTAAAAAATTGAGATGTTTGAGATTAGTGGTGATGGTACTTTGCGATAAAAAAGGAGGTTGTGTGCACTGAATATAGATGGGTTGTGAAAAAGGATTTGGGATGAGGTACATGAGTTACATTATTTTGTAAATTCTAGTTCAACAAAGATTTATCATGATCTTAAGGATATCTATTGGTGGAATGGTATAAAGAGAGATGTGGATGATTTTGTGGCCAATTGAATGATGTGCCAATAGGTTAAGGTTGAGCATATGAGGACAAGTAGGTTACATCAAGAAATAGAGTTGCGTGAATGAAAGTGGGAGATGATTAATATTTATTATGTTATCAGTCTTCCTCGATCTCAGAACCAATTTGATTTGATTTGGGTCATCATGGATAGGATGACTAAGTCTACTCACTTTGTACCAATGAGGACTACCTTTTTGGGGAAAGATTATGTGAAGTTGTATCTTCAAGAGATTGTGAATCAATATAGGGTGCCTGTTTCGATTATTTCTAATCGTGGTACACAATTTACAGGTAATTTTTAGTAGTCTTTCATGAAACTAATGGGGAATAGGGTTAATTTAAGTATGACTTTTTATATGCAGTCTTATGAACAACTGGAGAGAACGATTCAGTCATTAGATGATATACTTCGGGCATGTGTGATTAATTATGGTGGTAGTTGGGTTGAGCATCTACCTTTGATAGAATTTGATTACAACAATAACTATCATTCTACATTGGTATGACTCGTTTTGAGGTATTGTGTGGTAGGAGGTGTAGATATCTTTTTGGATGGTTTGAGCTTCGTGAGCCGATATTTTTGGTTCTAATTTATTCTATGAAGCTATGCAGAAAGTGAAGGTGATTCAAGATAGGCTTAAGGCGACCTAGCATCGCCAAAAGTCTTATGTAGATGTTAGGCATGGAGATTGAGAATTTGAGGTTGGGGATAGGGTATTCCTAAAGGTATCTCAAATGAAGGGAGAGTACAGTTTGGCAAGAAAGGGAATCATAGTCCTTAATTTATTGGTCTTTATGTGATTTTGGGGAGAGTTAGTAATGTTTCTTATGAGGTGAAGTTGCTATATAGTTTGGGTTTTGTTTATCCGGTCATTCATGTTTATATGTTGAGGAAGTGTATTGGTAATCTTTCTTTGGTTATTCATTTTAAAAAGTTTTATATCTCATATTCTCGACTTATGAGGAGGATTTGGTTGACATATTAGATAGGCAAGTTTTTCGGTTGGGGACCAAGGATGTGGCTTCGCAAAGGTTCTGTGGTAGAACCATAAAGTAGAAAAAGATATGTGGGAAGCGAAAGAGGATATGAAGTTTAAGTATCCATTCTTGTTTTCTGCTTCTGGTATTTGTGCAGAAGGAATGTGTTCTTGATCATCTCATTATTTTCTGAGTTTGTTAAAGTAAAGATTAATACCTTTGCCTCTTTGTTTCCAAACTTTAATGATAGTCGGAAATATGTTTGAGAATTCAAATTACTCTAGGTGTGGTTCCCCCTTCCTTGTCCATCATTCAGGGATGAATTTTCCTTCTGAGGGAGAATGTTATATTCTGGGTTTTGGCCTAAGCAATTTTCCTTAAAATCTATTTTTGACCTAATATGACTATAAGGTATAAGTCGTATGCTGAGGTATAATTGGTATGGTCCTATCATAAGCTGACCAGTCTTAGTTATGGGATAATTTTTATCACTTAAATGGTCACAACTTAGGGGTTCTAGTCATAAGTATTGATACGAGTCATATTGGTGACTTATATGGTAGCCAGTGTTTGATCATACTGGTATTTCATACTGTCAGGGATATAGATCATATGCTGAGGTTATGAGTTTGTTGGAAGAATTGTATGATGGATAATGTCTGATCTATAGGTTAAGGCCTGGGTACGACTGTTGGAAACCAATTATAAGGAAGGGTATGACTCGTAAGAGGGTTAATCATTTCCCCATGACTGGTTTTTATGGGACTTAAGTAAGGGTATTCTGGATATTTGCCTACCTATCCTAATTATGACCCACGACTTCTATTACACTTAGAAGGTTATTCACCGTATTATTCTATTCATTAATACTTATAAAACTATTTCAAAACCCATCATAATTCTCTCAAGAGTTTTTGGTGTAAGAGAGCTAGCGTTTAAACCTAGGGAATGCTTTGGGGCTTGCTTTGGTGATTTTCTTCCATCATTATTCTTGGTGTAAGGCATGTGTCTCTTCTCTACTTATTTTTTTAAACAATGCATGGATTTTATGGATATTTTCATGGTTTCAATGTTGAATGGTTTATGGTTTTCAAGTATTCATTGGGGGTTTTGTTTATAATGACTTAGTTATGGTTCCCTATGGTTTAATTATGCTTTTATATGCATCAGTGATTTTTTGGGAAATTGAATTTCATGGTAATGGTTTAATGGTCTTTGGAATTTGTTTTTGTTATATTATAACCCAAAGGTGTTTCATAAAATTCTTATAAACATATGTTCACTGCATTGACTTCTTTAAATGGAACTCTTGCTTGTTTTGAACTTATCTATGAAACTATAAATGTTTTAATTGATTACAAAGAATAAAGGCTAATTGATTATTCTTGTAGAGAACATGGTATTCTCCAAAGAGTTTAATATGGTAAACAAAAGGGTACTTGAGAGTCCCCTAAACCTAAATGGTTTGTACATGGAAAAATCTTGCAAGTGTGGTTGGTATGATGATACATTTAATAATTGGCCTTGGTAATAAATTGTAATTGGATTTTTTGGACATGGTTCTAAATTTTGGCATTAATGGCGGGATTTGTAACTAAGACATGGAAGGTAGAAGTTCTGGGGGAACCAAAACTTGAAATTCATATTTATCGATACGAGGGGTCTTCGATGACCAGGTGTTAGTGTCAAATTTTATATTGGAGGGATGTACTAGTCATCCCATGGGATATTTCTTGGTCGTGCAGCTACACACATTGGGATTCTTTTAGCTGGGGAAGAAAAACCCATATGTCCTATTGGTGTGGTTAAACAACAAGGTTACACAACCCAAGTTAAAGGTTTAAAATACGTGCTAAATGCGGTTTCCCTTTCCCAGCACTTATATATATGTATGGTTGTATGCATCATGGATGGTTTTACTTAGTTGTTTAAATGACATTACTTTTCCTTATCTAGAGATACATGCTAGCAACCATTCACTATCTGTCTACTGGCGGTTGTATACATATGCCATGCAGGAACCAGCTGTTTGACTCCTCCTATAAAGAGGTAGATTCAGGGACAACTTTTGGATTAATGTGGTGAGCTTCCATCTTTTTGGAAGGCTCAATTTCATGATATTAACAATCTTAGACATTTTACTGTTATTTTGGATATTGGTTTTGGCCTTGGTTCAGGGCATGTCCCAACTTGATATTTATATTCAATTGGATAAAGGCTTGGTGGTACTTTAGAGGGTTGGTATGGGCGGAATAAGTATTGGTGTAAGCCTTAGAATTGGCATTGGTGTTGGGGATAACATCATTTGGTTATATTGTTTGTTGTTCCATCGTATTACATTTTGGGTTTGATTATCATATTATGTTTTGATATTCTCTGAGGTTTGGTGGTATGTATAGTTGGATTGGTGAGGATAGACTCAGTTTGGTTTGTCACTGTTGTGACCCTAACCTAGAGTCTTCTTCAAAGTATTTACACAATCTTTTTCTATGGTTGAAATTCAGCTTATCTAAGGTTGTGAAAAGTAGTTGGTTTGGGTTAAAGGGGAGGTCCCCGGTCCTAGTTGAATTTGGGATTCCCATTATGTCTAGGCCCTGGTTTGGGTCGTGACAATCCGGTAACCCATATAGCTCATTGATTGCCTCATCGACAAAGTTAACCAGCTACCCCGAAACCCCATGACTGGGTTTGATATACTTAGAGTTTCAAGGTTGGCATTAAACTCCTGCACCCATTGTTCATTGTATTTGCATGACTTAGTGGAAAAATATATCCAGCTCATAGCCTCTCTGATAGAAGGCTGGGAGTTTCTCAATCACTTGATCGAATGAGATGCCTTGCTCTGGAAGTAGCTTCTTAAAGCCCAGATCCCCATAGCATATAATCTGACAAGCAGTTTTGAGAAAGCTAGTTTGGTCGAATTCATACATGTTAAGCTTTTTCAGAAATCTGAAAACAACACACAAGCACTAACTATAAAGATAATAATGTGAAAACAATGCTATGTGACTAAGTAAAGGTAAAGAAAAGGCTCAAGGATCATATTAGGGCTTAAAAAGAAAATTCAGGATTTTTGGCAGGCCTGTCTGATAGGAATTTTAGGTTTTGCAATTGCGACTCTAAATGTCTCTGAGGCAAAACATCTCCATCTTGTAGCCTGTAATCTTTTATAGAATGCCGGGAGTTTTTCTGGCGATTGCTCTATTGAGATGCCCCACTCTAGGAGTAGCTTCTACCTAAAAAGATCCTCATGGTATACAGTCTAACAGTAAGTTGTAAGATAGTAGGTTTTGCTGAATTTCACTAAGTTATGCTTTTCAGAAACCTCTAATAAAAAAACAAACATTAACCATCACGATCATCCTATAAAAACAATGTTTTGTGACTAAGTGAAGATATAGAAATGGCTCAATGATCATATTATGGCGTAAAAAATAAATTCAGGATTTTCAACAGGCCTGTCTGATGGGGTTCAGGTTTCATAATCGCACTCTGCCGAGTTGCAATTGCGACACCTGAAAGGCCTGTCAGATACTCTATGGAGTGGCAATCGCAAAACTTGAGTAATCAACCCCTATTTTTTTTCAAGTTCAAATTTGAAATATCTACACCATTTTTTTCTTTTATACAATTTACAAAAATAAAAATAAGGAACATACTTTAAGATCACACAAGAATGCCCTCTAAACCATAGAAAAACTATCAAAGAATTTATTTAGGATGAGATCCTACCTGATGTAGGTTGAACTCCTAATCTCGAAATAGCATACTCAGATGCAAGCACTAAAGGGGAAATAACACTTAGAGTTTACAGAGTACCATAAGTAGATATTGATGCCACTAGAGGATCTATGCTCAAAACTGGAGGAACATAGTAAGTAGACTCTAGAACATAAAAAGGTACAATACTCAAAGATAGAGGAACACAAGGTGCACTAAAAAGATACCCCTACAAATGAGTCAATAAGAAAATCAACAACTCCTCTAAGACTGGGCAGAAGAACACTGTGGAAATAAAGTAAGATCTATATCTCAAGCATACTCAACCCAAAGCACAAGGGAGAGCCCTCTAGTAATACCTCTATATGGGGTAGATCCTCACGCACATCCACTGTCTCGAGCCCATCCATAACTTATAACTCGCCTTCTAAACTGAGCGCTCTACTCGAATAATAGATCCATATCCCTAGACTCACAATATCTAGTCCTCAATATCTACGTAGAAAGTGTGGAATATGACTTAAAACATAAGGTATGAAATAATTTACACGATAAGGAACAAAAGAAGAAAGTTACCTATAGATATCTTATATACCCACAAATATTGATATGGACGTATATGTATCGACTGCAAGACTCTACTAGACACCTCGTTCACACACTAATGAGACTAATGAAACCTTGCTACTCTGTATCCATTTTTCAAAACCCAAAAAAGGATCATGATGGCACTTTTCACGGTGATTATTGGCAAGCAAGTATATCATCCAAACTTAAATGAAATAAGAACATAATACAAAAATCCCGAGGCATGACTCCTAGAATGAATTCGAAGTACACATAAATAGTAATAGCAGAATTAAATATCTAAAGATACTATATAATATCCCAATACTTAGAATAATTAGGAAAGAAGTACTAAATATATCTCAAATGTCAAAGATACAATTATGGACCAAAAGGATCATAATCTATTTCTCAATACAAATAAGACATAGATTTATAGAAATAGGTAGTATATCAATTACAGAAGCATAGGTTGATCGCTACCACGAATATACTCTAGATACCACCTGAATTAATTATTATGTGGTGCACTCGTATCTAGATCAACACTAAAACAGCACAGTAGAGGTGAGGATGGTCCACTTATACTTAGTAGGTATCATAGGCCGACTGTGCAAAGTATAAAATAAATTATATAAAATACACACTATGGGTATATCACCTGCAGTAAAAAAATATCGCACATAGTCTCCACTAATAGTTTTACACTATAAATGGTGAAAAATTAATTGTTATACAAATATTACACATATATGTATGGAAAAAAGTACAAATAGAGAAATATCACATCACAAATGATAATTCAACATAGAATTAGCACAATAAATATCACACAAATAAGTATGGAAAAGAAGTACAAATAGACAAATATCACATCACAAATGATAATTCAAAATAGAATGAGCACAATCAATATAAAATGCAATGATGATAAGGATGATGATATTGATGATGTGATATTACGAATGAGGTTGTCGCAAAACCTCTTTATATATCTACAAAATTGTGCTTCTATGGTAGGACCTATGGGGTTTCATAAACCCATATACAATCTTATATCTGGTACCAATATCCATTAGTCCTCTCTGGCGCATCCCTCAGTAGAGGGTCTATAAAGATGTCATAAGCCAATTTTTCCTTAGTAGTACCAATGCTTCACAAGTGAATATAATATATGGATGAAATGCTCGCAACCAACAAAAATAAGGATTTCTAAAGCTAACCAATATACTAACCATGTGAGAGAAAATTCACACAATATGCAAACAATCTATGAATTCAATGAAATCATATGTCAATAGAGAGAAATACAAAGCAATATCCTATTTATAAAAAAATAAATTAAAATTTAGGATTTTAACCAGGACAATAGTACTACATATACATACATAAGGCCAACAACAATGTAAAAAACCTCACATGATAAAACAAAACATATAATGCATCAATACCACCGAATAAAAATAATATAGGCCCCAACATAGGAACAACATAATAATAATAGAAATTTAAATTATTAATATCCACACCCATAACATGATTTTATACTAATATTAATTATCCAATCCAGTCTAGAAAAAGTTAAGCCATAACCTACCACAAATGTAAAGAATAGTACAAACAAGCCTTCAACACCAAGATTTTACCTCACAAACAAACCTAGAAACAACTAAAATATACAATTATATAATTTACCCATAAAAAGAAAGACAACATTACCCATATTTCCCATTTCTAGGGCAGGTCAAAACGAACCCTTAAAATGGATTTTTAAAAAATGAAGGTAAAACTGGAATTTTAGTCAAAAGATTATTTCCTCAGATTAAATAAACTTATATAAGAAAACTAAGTGAAAAAGAGTTGAATTTGGGTTTAAATAAAGAAATTACTTATTTTAGGCCTTACGGGTAAAAATTGCCAAATTCCATATTTTGATCAAAGTTTCGACAAGGTTTAGAGAAATAAAATAAAATAAACATAATTGAAATAGGCATTTGGAGCTTAAACAAGATTACTAATGGAATAAATCAACAAAAAACTCAAAATCCAAAGCTCTAACTCTCAAAAATGTTGAAAGATTGCAAGAATGGGGATATAATCCACCCAAGATCGTCTAAGTGACCATTATGCCACTTAAACAACCATTTCTTAAGCCATTAGTCTTTGATTATGTGATTTCTATCTTTCCTTATATTAAACATGATTGTCGATCAAGCTATTGGCTGCCTAAGTGACATGGGCGACGCTTAAGTGATATTCCCTACTAGCTTCCAAGTCGCTAACCCATAAGTCGCCTAAGTGGGTGCATCATATAAGTGGTGCACCACCTGGAAACTTGGAGAATTTCAACTCTTCGCGGAACCCTTGAGACTTATCTAGAATCTTCAGTAACAAATAAACTATGCTTCTAGACTAAATTTGATGTTCAGACTTAATGGCGATATTAGATTTTTAATAAAATGTCAATTTCACAATGTTGTCCCCCAAAACCCAATTTAAAAAAATTTTGAAGTGAGGGTTAAAATAGGATATAAATATTGTTAAACCACACCAGCAACGTTACCAAATTAAATAATCGATGTTCCAGATCTACTGTTATAGTCTATTTTTCCATCCGACGCACAGAATAATAAATCTTGACCAAAGTTAACTATAAAACTTTTATAACCACCAAAAACTATAATCTCACAAAAATCACATAAAAATACATTAGGAATTTTTCTATTTATCTTCCCACCCACAGTTAACACAAAGCAACCATGAGGAAGGGTAACATTATCAAATCACATAGAAACAAATATTTTACAAAAATCATCAAAAATTAGGTCATAACAAGCCATAATGTTCATATACACTCTTAAGTCATTGACAATTTCAAACTCTGTATGTCTATATTAGTGGAAAACAATATAATGGGAAAGCCTATGGTTATGCTCATTATACTTGAATTTCTTTGTTAGAGTGAGTGTTAATTCTTTCAATATTTGTGCTTTGATGGAATCACAATGTTATGGTTGAGTGGAAAAAATAATGGCATATTAGTGGCATCGACACCTTAGGGTGGATGGTGATGTCATATTCCTAATTAGTGTAAATGATAAGGATAAGTGGCTAAGCGAAATGAGACAATCTTTGAAAATCTTGTGTAACACATGAGAAGAATTTGATGTGAAATTTTCATTTTTAATATCTTAAATCTTTAAGAAGTAAAAATATGCATCTTGAAAAACTTTTATTCACTTTTTTCCAAGACACGTTGGAGGAACACTTTTGAACTTTGTGAGCTTAGATATCAAGAATTGTCTTTTATGATGGTTTTGGAGTTTTGAATTCCTATTTTTGTTGTAAATTTTCTTTATTGCTTGAGGACATGAAATAATTTGTGATATGGATTCGAGTATGGAACATTAAAAATAGCCACAAAACACAAGAACAAAGCTGGAAATAAGATAACAACAAATGAAGCAGCAACACAAAGATACGATAAGAAAGACAAGATATGAAACATAACAATAATACAGTAAATAAAAGATAGAATCTTGACTTAAACTTATACGAAACCTTAAGAACCTAAATGTGTTTCAATCATTAATACCCCTAAGATTCATACATGTAACACCAAACTCTTATGTAGACAGAAGAGGGACATCAATCTTCTCAAGAACCAATGTTTCTAAGCCAGATTGCAATACTTGTGATTCCACAATAAGTGCTACCCTAGTTACTATTTTTATTCTCTCTTAAAAAAAGAAAATAGTTCTTCAATCATGCGTTTTTAACCAACTAAAATAAGGCTAATAAGTGTATATTTATGTCCTAACTTATTACATAAAAAAAACCACAATACCCTTAATAAAAGGGATGACCATGAAGTGTCTTCCCAACAAGTGTAATCCGCAAAATAACCTTATTGAAAGGTGGTTCTTCAATGCTCCAAAACTGTGGGGCCAAGCTTCAACACTTGTGCTCTCTAGTTGGAATCAAAGGTAAGCCCCCACATAATCATCCAAACACAGTTTTGGTTTATGTGAAGATCAAAATGGGTCCTCCATGCATGTTCGTATGTTCTCGAGGTGACCATGTCTTGAGTCTTTATGCGTTGGCCTCTAATAGTGTCTTCCAAATAATGAATGGCCATTTTGCTCATGTCATCCTCCTCTTCTTGAAAAGGATTCGACCTCGAATACATACCTTATAAAATAAAGGAATGGACAAACAAACACAAGATCCTCATGGCATAGGGTTAGGGTTAGTGCCAAAAATAACATCATAATTCCAAGATCATACAAAATTGAGATATATCCAAGGATCCTTCATGTCAAACATTCAAAATCTACAGTAAAATAAATGAAGGAATTAGCTATGGAAGTCACCATATCTACACACATATATAAGAATGGTGTCACACAAATGAGGTTGATCCAAAGTAGTTTCTAGAGAAGACTCTATTCTTAACCTAGAGGGATAAAACCTTGGTGAAGAATGGAAACACACCATGGTGAACCCTCTTGAAAGCTTTTATAACACCCATTATTTAATACTTCATATTGATTTGAGTTCTTTCCCATGCATAATATGGGACCCTCAAGTGGTGTATGAATCCCCTAGTAAGACTTCCCATTTTAGGGAAAGATACCAACATCCTCAATCAAGCCTTCCTTGTTGAGTAGACCAAGTAACAAGTTAGATATATAACAATATCCACATCCCAAGAGATTACTGGGGTCAAATGGGAGAAACATTCAAGGGCTTAAGTCGCAGCCCTTCTCAATTTTCCCTAAGGTGCTATCCTCAAAATTAGGCATACCCTCTTTATCACAATTGGAAATATCATGAGAAAAAAGAGGGTTGAGAAAGGTGTTCCACAAGTCATCTTTAAATATAAGGTTCTCATGCCTGCACTTACTACTAGTTTCAAGATCTCCACTAGGAGTATGTCCAACATTAGAAACACATAGAAAAAAAGTAGATAAAACTTCTAAGCATGCACCACCTTCTATTTCACAAGAGTAATCTTCACATAGATACAATCACCAAGGGTAGCAAAATGATCACAATTGAGTCCATTTACACAAGAACATTCATAATTTGGGTTTCCTAAGTATTCAAGAAAATAAAGGTCATCTTCACCTAATTTATCACTTTGCACACCCTCACTAGTTTTTGGAAATTCATGTACCAGCATATACTCACCTTGGTTTTAACAAGGAAATCTACTATGTGAATACATTCATCATTTTGAATAGGGACCTTATTCAAGTTACAAGTGCTAACACTAGGTGGACTCAACTCATTATTATGAGAAGAATCAATTTTGCCAGCCATAGGCTCAACTACTGCTTTCTTGCTTAAAAGAAGAATCTGATCTTCATGCAACCTAGAAATATCCAGAGTATCACAAAAGGAAAACTCAAGCCATTCTCCTCTAAGAAAACCACGAACTACATCAACTTGGCTACTGCTAGCCAAATCACAACATTCTTAGTTTACAGGAGTGTAAGAGATACCATTTTTACCTTATAGCTCACATGAGTTTCGGCCTTCACCTTGTAGTGTGTCATGGCAGCCCACTTTCTCCTTTGGGGAGCTCTCAACACAAGGGAGTTTCCATTTAAGTGGCACTTGGACAAGAGGAATTAGAGTGGGTGGTCTAAGTGTTGATATCAATTAGCATATCCTGTCAAGGTTTCAATTGAAATCTGCACATGTGGTATTGAAAGTATTGCCCATTTTACCTAAGAAAGACAACAACAAAGAAAAACAACAAACTAGTTAGCTCAAAAGTATCCGCATACTTACCTTTCTTTGGATACCTCACACTTGGTCTAAAAAATGTTGTAAGTTGGATTGTATTCTATGAGACATTGAATTATGAGTTCTACTCTTTTCCGGAATGCATTTTCATTTGAAAGACTCAAATAAAATCTAGTTCGGACTTGAGCCAAATATTTACAATGAATCAAATAGATAAAATGCACACAAGGAACATAAACACGAAGAAATAGACTCAAACCCAACTCACAATCTAGTAGGTGATTACTAGCTTGTAAAGTAGTATTAGAATCAATAAATGAAGCTAAAGGAACAAGAAAGTGAAACATAGAATCTGAAATTTGAGCCTTAGGTCATTTTAGAGGGTGGTGGTGTGGCAACCATGTGGCAACCATGGATTGTGCATCGTGAGTTGTAGAAACTTGAATTTTTTTCAACTTGAATTGCTTAATCTCCAATTTGGAAGAGTGGATTGTCGGTAATAGCTGGACAAACAAGACTTTGGATCCTTTTTTAAAAGTTCAAGAGGCTTTGAATTTATTGCATATTTTTGGCAATAAAACCTTTTCATGGGTCTTGTCTCCTTTCCTCTTTTGTCAACCTTGAAAATTGCTCTTTCTGCTTTTTGGAAATATGGCTTTTTGAATGACCTATTGTCTACTTTCTCCTTTTGTGTGGTCTTGGAAATTTTTCGAAGACAAACAAAGACCACTCTTTCATTCACTTGATATTAGATCAAACAACCTCTTTTGAGGATTACTCTTCAACACAACATGAAGAACAACAAGAACCAAAAGAACATTCAAGAATGAAATCCAAACCAAATGACCTACAACTTGAAAGATTTATATTTTTTTTCCTTCACATTAAACTCCACAACTATAAAAACACGTTTTCAAACCCGGATCTTCAACAATAAAATCAACAACACATTTTCAAGCCACCAATCCTAAAAAACCAGCAACCTTCAAATTCCAAGAACAACTCAAAAATGGCTCAATATTTTGATCTAGACTAAAATAATGTTACTGAAGAAGGTGATAACACTATCAAAATTTTGGCAAAAGACCAAAGTAAGAACAAAATGTACACATCTTTTTTTGTGGTTTTTGAGTCAACAAGCCCAAGATTGATTATGTAGGAACAAAATCAATCCTTGTTTGGATAACAAATGATACGAATACGAGTATGGAATACTAAAAACAGCCACGCAACACAAGAACAAAACTAGAAATAGGATAACAACAAATGAGCTAGCAACAAAAAGAAACGAGATAAGGAAGAAGAGGATACGAAACACAACAACAATACAATAAATAAAGCTTAGTAGGTTGACTTAAACTTATACAAAATCTTTAGAACCAAAATGTGTTTCAAATATTAAGACCCCTAAGATTCATACAAGTAACACCAAACTCTTAGACAGAAACAAGAGGGACATCAATCTCCTCAAGAACCAACGTTTCTAAGCAAGATTACAACACTAGTAATTCCACAATAAGATCTACCCTAGTTACAGTTTTCACTATCTCCCAAGAGAAGAAAATGGTTCTTCAATCATCCATATTCAACCAACCAAAATAAGGATAATAAGTGTCTATTTAAATCCTAACTTATTACATAACAAAAATGACCACAATACCCTTAATAAAAGGGAAAGCCATGGAGTGTCTTTCCAATAAGTTTAATCCCCAAAATACCCATGATGAAGGGTGTTTTTTCAAGGATCCAAAACCGTGGGGTCATCATTTAACAGATGTGGTCTTAGGTTAGCATAAATGGTAAGGCCCCACGCAATCTTCCACAAACGGTTTTACTTTATGCCATGCTCAAAATCGGTCCTCCAAGGATTATCTTATGTACTCAAGGGGATCAAGTATTGAATATTTATATTTTGTGCTCCAATGATGTCTTAAAAGTATAGATGGTCATTTGGATCATTCATCCTCCCCTTCATGAAAAAGATTCAACCTTGAATAGTTACCTTGAAAAATCAGGAAAAGGACAAGTAAGAACATCTTCCTCATTATATGAGGATTTGGGTTAGTAAAACAAATAACATCATCATGCCAAGGTGCTACATAATAGAGATATAGAAAAGGATCCTTCATGTCAAGAATTAGAAATCTATTAAAAATCGCACGAAGGAGTTGTCTAAGGAAGCCACCATCTCTACCCATATATATAAGAAGGGTATCACACAAATAGGGTTGATCCAAAGTAGTTTCAAGAAAAATATCTCTTATTGACCTACAAATGATAAAACCTTGGTCAGGAATGGAAACATACAATGGTGAACACACTTGGAGCCTTTCATGTATCCCCTTTTTTAACACTTTATCTTGGTTAGAGTTATTTCCTTTGCATATTGTGGCCCCCTCAAGTGGATTAAGAATTCCTAAGAAAGACTTTCCATTATAGGGAAGGATACCAACATCGTCATTCATGCCTTGATTATCATAAATAACAAGCAATAAGTTTGATGTATAGCAATCTCTATATCCCAAGAGATTATTGGGGTCAAATGGGAGAAGTAGCCTAGGGCTTAGGTCTCAGCCCTTCTTAATTTTCCTTAAGGTGTCATCCTCAAAATTAGGCATGCCCTCTTTATAACCATTGGAAATATCATGAATAACAAATTGGTTGAGAAAGGTGTTCCACAAGTCATCTTGAAATATAGGGTTCTCATGCATGCATTTACTACTAGTTTCAAGATCTCCACTAGGGGTATGTCCAACATAAGAAACAAATAGAGAAATAATAGATGGAACTTCGAAACATGAACCACTTTATCCTTCATTAAAGTAATAATCACATAGATGAAAACCACCAAGGATAGCAAAGGGATCACAATCAAATCAATTTTCACAAGAACAATTACAATTCGGGTTTCCTAAACATTCAAGCAAATCGAGGTGATCTTCACCCGATTGATCATTTTGCACACCCTCACTAGTAGTTGGAAACACAAGTACCAACATATACTCACCTTGGTTTGCACAGGTACAACAAGTGTGTCAATACATTCGTCACTTGGAATTCCAACCTTATTTAATGTACAAGTGCTAGAACTAGGTGGACTTAATTCATTCTTACGAGAGAATCAATTTTGTCATATATAGGCTCAAATAGTGCTTGCTTGCTTGCAACAAGAATTTGATCTTCATGGAACCTAGGAATATCAAGAGTATCACCAATGGATAATTCATGCCATTCTCCTCTAGGAAAACCTCAAACTAGAACAACTTGGATACTACTAGCCAGATCATAACATTCTAAGTTTATAGGAGTGTAAGAGATATCATTTTTAACTTGTATCTCACATGAGTTTCATCGTTCACCTTGGTGTGTGTCATGGCAGTCCACTTTCTCTTTTGGGGAGGTTTCATCACAAGGGAGTTTCTGATTAAGTGGCGTTTTTACAAGAGGAATTGGATTTGGTGGTCTCAGTATTTTTATCAACTAGCGTAAGGAAAAAGTAACGACTACCATTAAAGCAGCACAAGCAGGACTTACTATATCCATATGAATTATGTCCCGTATCTATATAAATATAAAGGAATTGTTCCATTATTCTTCACTAATAATAGTGGAATCAATGGAGCAGAATCAAAAAGAATAAAGACTATTCATAAACCATTCTGATACATTCACTCATATTATAATAAAGTCCAATAATATTACTAATCTGGAAAGGTTAAGCATAAGAAAATTCTGCAGTAATATCTCAAGGGAATGTTACAAATGGAACATGTAGAAATAATCTTTTTCAAGGTTCTGTTTGAAATCTTTACAAGTGGCCTTGAAGGAATCACCCATTCTTTCTAATAAAGACAACAACAAAGAAAAACAACAAACTAGTTAGCTAAAAAGTATCCTCACCCTCTCCTCTCTTTGGATACCTCACACTTGGCTTCACGAGTGTTGTAAGTTAGGTTGTACTCCGTGAGACAGTGAGGGGTGAGTTCTACTCTTGTACAGAATGGATTTTCATTTGAAAGACTCAAATAGAATATGGTTTTGACTTGATCCAAGGATTTACAATCAGTCCAAAAGATAAAAAGCACACAAGGAACGTAAACACAAAGAAAAAGACTCAAAACCAACATATAATCTAGTAGATTAGTACTATCTTGTAAATTAGTATTAGTATCAGTAAATGAAACTAAAGGAATAACAAAATGAAACCTAAAATCTAAAATTTGAGCCTTGGGTCATTTTGGAGTGTGGTAGTGTGGCAGCCATGTGGCAACCTTATATTGGGCGTCGGGAGTTGTTGAAATTTGAATTTTTTTGTTGTTCAACTTGAATGCTAAATCTCCAATTTGGAAGAGTGGATTTTCGGCTATAGTAGGTCAAACAAGACTTTGGAGCCTTTTTTTCAAAATTCAAGAGTCTTTGAGTTTCTTGTACGTTTTTGGCAAGACAACCTTTTTGTGGGTCTTGTCTCCTTTCCTCTTTTGTCAACCATGAAAAATGCTCTTTCTCCTTTTTTTCAATAAGGCCTTTTGAAAGACCTATTGTCTACTTTCTCCTTTTATTTGGTCTTGGAATTGTTTCCAAGACAAACAAAGACCACTCTTACTTTCACTTGATTTTTATAGAAAACAACCTTCTTTGAGGATTCTTAATCAACACAACATGAAGAACAACATGAACCACAAGAACATTCAAGAATGTAAACAAAACCAATTGTGCTCCAAATAGAATTATTTTTGTTTCCTTTAGCTAACGTTGGGCTCCACAACTACAAAAACACATTTTCAAACCCACATCTTCAACAAAAATATCACTGACACATTTTCAAGAAACAAATCCTCAAAATAACAACAACCTTTATATTCAAAGAACAACTAAAAAATAACTCAAATTTTGGATCTAGACTCAAATAGTGATAGTGAAGAACGGGACAACACTAGACAAATCCAAAACACATACAAATATCATAAATTTAAGTTTAAAATTATGGAGAAAAAACAAAAAAAGGACAAAATGTACACCCTTTTTTTGAGATTTTTGTGTTAACAAGACAAAGATTGATTATGTACGAACAAAATCGATCCTTGCTTTGATACCAAATGATACGGATACAATTATGGAACACTAAAAACAGCCACAAAATACAAGAACAAAGCTGGAAATAAGATAACATCAAAGGAGGCAGCAACACAAAGAAACGAGATAAGGAAGACAAAATACAAAACATAACAACAGTGCAATAAATAAAGGATAGTAGGTTGACATAATCTTATTCAAAACCCTAAGAAAAAAATTGTGTTTCAAAAATTAAGGACCCTAAGATTCATACAAGCAATATCAAGCTCTTACATAGACACAAAAGGGTCAGCAATCTCCTTATGCACCAATATTTCTAAGCCAGATTGCTACACTAGTGATTCCACACTATGTTCTACCCTAGTTACAATTTTCACTCTCTCTCAAGAGAAGAAATTGGTTTTTCAATCATCCATATTCAACCAACAAAAATAAGGACATCACAACTCGAGGTGACCAAGTTTTGAGTCTTAATGTGTTCGCCTCCAATGATTCCTTCAAAAGGATAGATGGCTATTTGGCTCATATCATACTCCCTTTCTTGATAAAACCTTGGTAAAGAATGGAAACACATAATGGTGAA
This sequence comes from Capsicum annuum, assembly GCF_002878395.1. NCBI lineage: Eukaryota > Viridiplantae > Streptophyta > Magnoliopsida > Solanales > Solanaceae > Capsicum > Capsicum annuum. The sequence goes on along the minus strand of NC_061115.1, from coordinate 139,565,433 downwards.
CCCTCTTGGAGTCTTTCATGAATCCTGTTCTTTAACCCTTCATCTTGGTTGGAGTTATTTCCCTTTCATAATGTAGGCCCCTTAAGTTATTATGAATTCCCAAGAAAGACTTTCCATTATCGTGAAGGATACCAACATTCCCATTCAACCTTGCTTACCTTGTAGACCAAGCAACAAGTTTGATGTATAACAATCTCCACATCCCAAGAGATAAACGTGGTCAAATGGGTGAAGTAGCTAAGGGATTAGGTCTCGACCCTTCTCACTTTCCCCTAAGTTTCCATCCTAAAATTAGGCATTCCCTTTTTATCACCATTTGAAATATTATGAGAACAAATAGGGTTGGGAAGGTGTTCAACAATACATTTTCAAATATAGGGTTCTCATGCATACACTTACTACTAGTTTCAAAATCTCCACTAGGAACATGTCTAACATAAGGAAAACATAGAGAAAAAGTAGATGGAACTTCTAACCATATTCTCTTTCACAAGAGTAATCCTCACATATATACAAACCACCATAGGCAGCGAAGGTATCATATTCAAATCTGTCTTCACAAGAACAATAACAATTTAGGTTTTTTAAACATTCAAGCAAATCCTGGTCATCTTCACTTGATTGATCATTTTGCACACCCTCACTAGTTTTTGGAAACTCTCGTACCAACATAGAGTCACCTTGGTTTTCATAATTGTTACCTAGTTTGTGAGTACTCTCAGCACTTGGCATGGGACCTTATTCAAGTTACATATTCTAGCACTAGGTGGACTCAATTCATTCTTATGAGAAGAATCAATTTTGTCATCTCTAGGATCAACTACTGCTTGCTTTCTTACACTAAGAATTTGATCATCATTATACCTAGCAATATCAAGAGTATCGCAAAGGGAAAACTCATGCCATTATCCTCTTGGAAAATCAAAAAGTACATTCACTTGTCTATACTAGCGACATCACAACATTCTAAGTTTATATTAGTGAAGGAGATAGTATTTTTACCTTGTAGGTCACGTGAGTTTCGGCCTTCACCTTGGAGTGTATCATGGCAGCCCACTTTTAACTTTGGGGAGCTCCCATAAAAATGGAGTTTCCAATTAAGTGGCGCTTGGACAAGAGTAATTGGACTTGGTGGTCTAAGTGAGGATATCAATTGGCATAACTTTTAAAGGTTTTGGTAGAAATCTTCTGAAGTGGACTTCAAAGTATCACCCATGGTACCTAATAAATAAAACAACAAAGAAAAACAATAAACTAGTTAGGTCAAATATATCCTCACACTCTCCTCTCTTTTGATACCTCACACTTGGTCTCACAAGTGTGGTAAATTTGATTGTACTCCATGAGGCATTGAGGGATGAGTTCTTATTTTTTTGAAGTGGATTTTTATTTAAAAGAATCCAATGAAATTTAGTTTGGACTTGAGCCAAGCATTTACATCAAATCAAAAAAGATAAAAAGCACACAAGGAATGTAAAGATGAAGAAGCAAACTCAAAACCCACTCATAATCTAGTAGGTGATTACTAGTTTGTAAATTATTATTATAATAAATAAATGAAGCTAAAGAAACAAGAAAATTAAATGTAGAATCTAAAAATTTGAGCCTTAGGTCATTTTGGAGGGTGGTGATGTGACAGCCATGTGGCAGAATTCAATTGAATGTCAGGATTTGTTGAAATTAGAATTTTTTATGTTTTTCATCTTGAATTGATCAAGACCCAATTTAAAAGAGTGGAATTTTGGCTATAGTACACAAAAAAGACTTTGGAGCCCTTCTTTCAAAATTCAAGAGGCTTTGACTTTTTTGCACCTCTTGTGCAAGACAACCTTTTTGTGAGTCTTGTATCATTTCCTCTTCTGTCAACCTTGAAAATGCCCTTTATTTTTTTTGGCAATAAGGATTTTCAAACCCACTTCTTCAATAATAACATAAACAAAAAATTTATAAGCCACCAATCCTCAAAAAATAGCAACCTTCAAATTTCAAGAATAACTTTAAAATGGCTCAAAATTTGGATTTAGGCTCAATTAGTGTTAGTGAAGAAGGGGCCAACACTAGAAACAACCAAAACACATAAAAATCACCTAAATCTAAGTTCAAAATTTTTGCCAAAGACTAAAAATGGGACTGAATGATTCTTTTTGGATTTTCTATTTTTCAACACCTCTTTTTTGTTATTTTAAGTTAACAAGACCAAGATTTATTTCATAGGACGAAATAAATCCTTTCTCTGAAACCAAACGACACGGATATGAGTATGGAACACTAAAACCAGATAGACTACACAAGAACAAAGCTTGAAATAAGATAACAACAAATGATGTGGCAACACATATAAACAAAATAAGGAAAACAAGATATGAAACACAATAACAATCCAATAAATAAATGCTAGTAGCTTAAATAAAAATTATACAAAAACCTAAGAACCAAAATGTATTTCAAACATTAAGACCCCTAAGATTTATTCAACTAACACCAAACTCTCATGTAGACACAAGAGGGACATCAATCTCCTCAAGCACTAATATTTTTATGCTAGATTACAACATTAGTTATTTAACACTTAGTGCTACCCTAGTTATAATTTTCACTCTCTCTCAAGAGAAGAAAATGGTTCTTCAATCATCCATATTCAACCAACTAAAATAAGGCTAATAAGTGTCTATTTTTATCCTAACTTATTACATACCAAAAATGACCACAATACCCTTAATAAAGGGGCAGCCATGGAGTTTCTTTCTAACAAGTGTAATCCCCAAAATATCCTTAATGAAGGGTGCTTCTTCAATGATCCAAAATTATGGGGTCATTATTCAACACTTGTGGTCTTGGGTTGGCATCAAAGGTAAGCCCCCACTTAATACTCCACAGATAAGTTTGAGTTATGTCATCCTCAAAATGGGTCATCCATGCATGTTCTTATGTCCTAGAGGTGAAAAAGTCTTGAGTCTTTACGCATTGGCCTCAAATAATATCTTCAATAGTATAGATGTCCATTTGGATCATATCATCCTCTCCTTGTTAAAGAGGATTCGACCTCAAATCCATACCTTGAAAAATCAAGAAAAGGACAAATAAGCACAACATCCTCATGGCATGACGGTTAGGGTTAGTGTAACAAATTACACCATCCTACCAAGGTGGTACACACTTGAGATATATCCATGGATTCTTTTTCAAACATTAGAAATCTATTGAAAATTGCACTAAGGAGTTGTCTATAGAAACCACCATCTCTGCTCACGTATATAAGATAGGTATCACACAAATAGGTTTTATCTGAATTAGTTTCAAGTGAATACTCTCTTCTTGACCTAAAAGTTATAAAACCCTTATAAATAATGGAAACACATAATGGTGAACCCTCTTGGATCCTTTTATGTCTCCTCTTCTTTAACCCTTTATCTTTGTTTGAGTCCTTTCCCTTTACACTTTGTGGACCCTCAAATGGATTATAAATCCCTAAGAAAGACTTTCTATTATACAGAAAGATAACAGCATCCTTATTTAATCCTTGCTTGTTATGTAAACCAAGAAATAAGTTGGTTGTATAGAAATCTAAACATCCTAAGAGATTACTGGGGTCAAATGGGAGAAGTAGCAAAGTGCTTAGTACTCGGCCCTTCTTACTTTCACCTAAGGTTCCATTCTCAAACTTAGGCATACCCTCTTCATCATTATCAGAGATATCATAAGCTAAAAAGGGTTGATAAAGTGGTTGCATAAGTTATCTTGAAATATAGGGCTCTCATACATGCACTTACTACAAGTTTCAAGATCTCTAGTAGGAGTATGTCCAACATAAGAAACACATAAAGAAAAAGTAGATAAAATTTTTAAACATACACCACCTTCTCTTTCACAAGAGTAATACTCACCTAGATAATAACTACCACGGGTAGGAAATGTATAAAAATCAAATCTATCTTCAGAAGAATAATCACAATATAGGTTTCCTAAATATTCAAGCAAATCCAGGTCATCATTACCTGATTGATCACTTTGCACACCCTCACTAGTTGTTGGAAACATATGTACCAATGTAGACTCACCTTATTTTTGATAGTGGTTAACTATTGTGTGAATACTCTCATCACTTAGCATTGGGACTTTATTCAAGTTATATGTGCTAGCACTAGGTGGGCTCAATTCATTCTTACGAGAAGAATAATTTTTTTCATCTATAGGATAAACTAGTGCTTGCTTGATTAGAACAAGAATTGGATCTTAATGCAACATAGAAATATCAAGAGTATCACAATTGGAAGAATCATTCGATTAACCTCTAGGCAAACCACCAACTAAATCCACTAGGCTATTACTAGCCTCATCAAAATATTCTAAGTTTATTGTGGTGTAGGAGATAGTATTTTTACCTAAAAGTTCACATGAGTTTTTTCGTTCACCTTAGAGTGTATCATGGAAGCCCACTTTCTCCTTTGGTAATCTCTCATCATAAGGGAGTTTCTGATTTAGTGACACTTGGAAAAGTTGAATTTGATGCAGTGGTCTAAGTGTGGATATCGATTGGTGCAAATTTCTAATGTTATTTTTTAAATCGTCTCAAGTGTCCTTTAAAGTATCACCCATGGTACCTAATAAAGACAACAACAAATAAAAATAATAAATTAGTTAGCTCAAATGTATCCTCATACTCTCCTCTGTTTGGATACCTCACACTCAGTCTCACAAGTGATATAAGTTGTCTTGTACTCTGTGAGATGTTGAGGGGTGAGTTCAACGTTTGTCTGGAGTGGATTTCTTTTGAAAGACACAAATGAAATCTAGTTCAGACTTTAGCCAAGGATTTACAACTAATCAAAAAAGATAAAAAGCACACAAGTAACGTAGAGACAAAGAAACAGACTTAAAACTAACTCACAATCTAGTAGGTTATTACTAGCATTTAAATTAGTATTTTAATAAATAAATGAAGCTAAAGGTAAAAGAAAATGAAATTTAGAATCTGAAAATTTTCTCCTTAGGTTATTTTGGAGGGTTGTGATGTGGCAGCCTCATGGTAGCATTGGATTGGGAGTCAGTAGTTGCTGACATTTGAATTTTTTTTATTCTTCAACTTGAATTATTCATTTTCCAATTTGGAAGAGTGGATTTTTGGCTATAGTAGGCCAAACAAGACTTTAGTGATATTTTTTAAAATTTCAAGAGTCTTAAACTTTATTGCACCTTTTTGGCAAGTCAACCTTTTTGTAGGTCTTGTCTCCTTTCCTCTATTGTCAACATTGAAAAACCTCTTTCACCATTCTGGTAATAAGGATTTTTGAAATCCAATTGTCTAGTTTCTCCTTTTGTGTGGTCTTGGAAATGTTTCCAAAATAAAAAAAAAAACATCTTTCTTTCACTTGATTCTTAGATCAAAAAAGCTCCTTTGAGGATCTTCTTCAACATAATATAAAGAACAACAAGAACATTCAAAAATAGAAACCAAACCAAATGAGTTCAAAATTGAATAATTTTTGTTTATTTTTGGATTTTCTATTTTTAGAACATCTTTTTTTGTTACTTTTTATTTACAAGTGCATGAACGAAATCAATCCTTCCTCTGATACCATATATAATATGGATATGAGTATGGAACACTAAAACCAACCACGAAACACAAGAACATAACTGGAAACAAAATAACAACAAATGAGGAAGCAACACAGAGAAACAAGATAAGGATGACAAGATATGAAACACAACAACAATGCAATAAATAAAGGATAGTAGCTTGATAGAAACATATACAAAACCCTAAGAACCAAAATGTGATTCAAACATTAAGACCCATAATATTCATACAAGTAAAACAAACTATTATATAGACATAAGAGGGATGTCAATCTCCACATGCACCAACATTTTAAAGCCAGATTGCAACACTAGTGAATCAACACAAAGTTATACCCTAGTTATAGTTATCACTCTCTCTCAAGAGAAGAAAATGGTTCTTCAATCATCCTTATTCAACCAAAAAAAATAAGGTTAATAAGTATTTATTTATATCCTAACTTATAACATAAATAAAATAACGACAATACCCTAAATAAAAGGGGAGGCATAGAGTGTCATTCCAATTAATGTAATCCCCAAAATACCCTTAATGAAGGGTTTATCTTAAATGATTCAAAACTTTGGGGTCATGTTTCAACACTTGTGGTCTTGGGTTTGCATAAAGGTAAGCCCCATCCAATCTTCCACATATGGGTTTGCTTTATGTTATCCTCAAAATGATTTCTCCATGCATGTTCTTGTGTCCTTTAGATGACCAAGTCTTAAGTATTTTTGAGTTGGCTTCCAATGATATCTTCAAAATCATAGATGTCCACTTGGCTTATATCATACTTCCCTTCTTGAGAAAGATTCAAACTCAAACCCATACCTTTTAAAATCCAGGAAAGAAGAAACAAACGCAACCTCCTCGTGGCATAAGGGTTATAGATAGTTAAACAAGTAACATCATCATGCCAAGGTTGTACACACTTAAGATATAGCCGAGGATCTTTTGGGTTAAAAGTTAGAAATATATTAAAAATTGCACGAAGGAGTTGAAGCCATCATCTCTTCACACATATATACAAAGGGTATAACATAAATGGGGTTAAAGCAAACTAGTTTCAGGAGGTGACTCTCGTCTTGACCTACAAGTGATAAAACCTTGGTCAAGAATGGAAACACACAATGGTGAACCCTCTTAGAGCCTTTTATGTCTCCCCTTCTTTAACACTTCATCATGGTTGGAGTTCTTTCCCCTACACAATATGGGCTCCTTAAGTGTTTTATGAATCCCCAAGAAAGACTTTCCATTATAGGAAAGTATACCACAATCCTCATTTAATCAATGCTTTTTGTGTATACTAAGCAACAAGTTGGTTGTATAGCAATCTCCACATCCTAAGAGATTACCGGCATCAAATGGGAGAAGTAGCATAGGACTTAGGTCATATCCTTTCTAAATTCTTCTTAAGGCGCAATCCTCAAAATTAGGCATGACCTCTTTATAACCATTGGAAATATAATGAGTAAAAAGAGGGTTGAGAAAGGTGTTCCACTAGTCATCTTGAAATATAGGGTTCTCATGCATGCACTTACTACTAGTTTCAAGATCTTCACTAGGGGTATGTCCAACATAACAAACAAATAGAAAACAGTAGATGGAACTTCTAAAGATGCACCACTTTATCCTTCACTAAAGCAATCAGCAAATAGATACAAACCACCAATGATAGCCAAGGGATCATAATCAAATCCATTTTCATAAGAACAATAACAATTCGGGTTTCCAATAAAGGTCAATTTGACCCGATTGATCATTTTGAACACCCTCACTAGTAGTTGGAAACACACATACCAACATATATTCACCTTAATTTGCACGAGTACAACTAGTGTGTAAATATATTCGTCACTTGGCATTCAGACCTTATTTAATGTACAAGTGCTAGAACAAGGTGGGCTCAATTCATTCTTACGAGAAGAATCAATTTTGTCATTTATAGGCTCAAATAGTGTTTCCTTGCTTACAACAAGAATTTGATCTTTATGCAACCTAGAAATATCAAGAGTATCACAAAGGAAAGACTCATTCCATTTTTGTCTAGGCAAATCACCAACTATATCTACCTGTTAACTATTAGCCAATCACATTATTCTAAGTTTATAGGAGCGTACGAGATAGAATTTTTACCGTATAGTTCACATGAATTTTGACCTTTACCTTGGAGTGTGTCATGGAAGCCCAATTTCTTATTTGGAGATCTCTTATCAAAAGGGAGTTTTCGATTAAGTGGCGGTTGGACAAGAGGAATTGGATTTGGTGGTCTAAGTGTGGATATCTATTGGCGTAGTTTTTCTAGGTTTCATTTGAAATCATTACTAGTGGTATTAAAAGTATAACCAACGGTACCTAAGAAAGACAAAGACCAAGAAAAAAAACAAACTAGTTAGCTAAAAAGTACCCTCACACTCTCCTTTCTTTGGATACTATATACTTGGTCTCACAAGTGTTATAAGTTTGCTTGTACTCCGAGCGATGTTGAGGGGTGAGTTCGACTCTTTTCCATAGTGGATTTCTGTTTGGAAGACTCAAATAAATTCTGGTTCGGACTTTAGCCAAGGATTTACAATGAATAAAAAATATAAAAAGTACACAAGGAACGTAAACACGAACAAAAAGATGCATAACCAACTCAGAATCTTGTAAGTGATTACTAGCTTGTAAATTTGTATTATAATAAATAAATGAAGCTAAAGGAACAACAAAATGATACGTTGAATCTAAAATTTTTTAGCTTCAGGTCATTTTTTAGGGTTGTGACATGGCAACCATGTGGCAGCCTAGGATTGGGCGTCGGAAGTTGTTGAAATTTTTTTTTTTTTTCGTTTGTCAAATTGAATTGTTTTGTAAGAGTGGATTTTTGGCTATAGTTGTATATACAAGATTTTGGAGCATTTTTTTCAAAATTCAAGAGAAATTGACTTTCTTTCACATTTTTGTAAAGACAACCTTTTTGTGAGTCTTGTCTCATTTCCTCGTATGTCAACCTTGAAAAATGCCCTTTCTCCTTTTTGGAAATAAGGCTTTTTAAAAGACCAACTACTTTCTCCTTTTGTGTGGTCATGGAAATGTTTCGAGGACAAACAAAGACCACTATTTCTTTAACTTGATTTTTTGATCAAATAAACACCATTGACGATTCTTCAACACAACATGAAGAATAATAAGAACATTCACGAATGGTAACAAAACCAAATGAGCTCCAAATTGAATGATTTTTGTTTGTTTTAGCTCACGTTGAACTCCACAACAACAATAACACATTTTCAAACCCACATCTTTATTAATAACACCAACAACAATTTTCAAGCCACTAATCTTAAAAAAAATAGCAACTTAAAAATTCCAAGAACAACTCAAAAATGGCTCAAAATTTGGATATAGACTCAATTAGAGTTAGTGAAAAAGGGGATAACACTGTAAAAAATAAAAAGAATAAAAATCTCCTAAGTGTAAGTTCAAAATTTTAGCCAAAGACCAAAAAATGGGACAAATTGTTTCTTTTTGGATTTTTGTTTTTTCAACACCTTTTTATTTGTGTTACGAAACACAACAACAATGCAATAAATAAAGGATAGCAGTTTGACTTAAAATTATAAAAAACCCTAAGGACCAAAATGTGTTTCAAACATTAAGACCCCTAACATTCATATAAGTAACACTAAACTCTTATGTAGATACTAGAGGGATGTCAATCTCCTCAAGCGCCAATGTTTCTGAGCTAGATTGTAACACTAGTGATTCCATACAAACTGCTACCCTAGTTATGGTTTTCACTCTCTCTTAATAGAAGAAAATTATTCTAAATCATCAATATTCAACCAACTAAAATATGTCTAGTAAATGTCTATTTATATCCTAACATATTACATAAAAAAAATAACCACAATATCCTTAATAAAAGGTGCGGCCATAGAGTATCTTTCTAATAAGTATAATAAAGAAAATACCCTTAATTATGGAATCTTCTTCAATGCTCCAAAATCGTGAGGTCATGCTCAAACCTTTGTGGTCTCGAGTTGGCATCAGATGTAAGCCCCAATGAAATCTGCCACACACGGGTTTGCTTTATGATTTGATCAAAACTAGTCCTCCATGCATGTTTTTCTGTCCTTGAGGTGAACAAGTGTTGATTCTTTATGAATTGGTCTCCAATAGCATATATTGCCATTTGTCTCATATCAATTTGAGATTGAGAGGTTGATAAGTTAGCACATTAATAACTTGTTAGTACTTTTTAACATTGAGTTATCATTTACCTCTATAACTTGAGGTAATTATCATGTTACAATTATCATTTGTGTTGGTAAGGATTGAAAATGAGGTTTAGTTATCCATATGAGTTAATAGGAGTGCGAGAAAGTGAAGAAAAGAAGTTTAGGCAATTTTGAAGCAATATGCACACACATGTTCTTGAGCGATGCACATAGGTGGTTTAATCACCTCAACTAGTGTAACATATACTAAAACCTATGCCAACAGGTGGCTAGTGTAGTGTCAATTTCATATATAATGCAAAACATGAATTTGGGGCTTTAAAAGGGTTTTTTAGCTCTAGAACTCTATCTTTTTACTTTTTGAAGCTTAAATACACAAAGTAAATTCATAAGTGTGAAATTAGTGACTTTCGTTTGATTTTTATTTAATTTGGATATCTACTATAGTACTAATCTTTTATTTAGTAGAGCAGTAGTTTCAAAATTTGGGTAATTTTCTACTTCATCTCTCTACGAGTAGCTAATTTCTTTGCTTGGGGATATACTTTAATAATATATGATAATTGCATGGGCATTGTTTATTTGTCATCCTAATTAGATTATTGGCATGTATTTTAATTCTATTCTATGTTTTAATCTATAATTAGATACTGTAAACTCTAGTTTACCCATGAACCCTTATCATCCATGACAAAAGAGGTTATGGTGAGGAATGAGAGTGATTAATAACTAGATTTATTTCATTTTATAGTGTCTCTTAGATGTAAGAATACTAATAAATACTATACATTGTTCAAATAATTACTCATGAGAGGTGTTTGAAAGGATCCATTTATGAGATTTTGTTGTTTGATTGACAAATTGATGCCGAAGACCCATAATCTGCCCTATCCACAAATCTTAGCTAAATCTAGACAATTCTTCAATTACCTTGCATAAACCCATACTTAAAATAGCATAATCCCAAGTCCTATGCCATACATGATTTCAAATCTAGTTGTCTAAACATAAAATTTGCATTTCTAATACAACTAAATTATTAGAGATAAGGTGTTTGAATGACCCCCCCCCCCCCCAATTTTTTTTCTTGTTTTATTTATATAGAATTATAACCCTCATCACTCCAGACATTTGAGTTTGAATTTTGTGTTCTCATTACCTAAGGATTTAACACAACTTTTGTTGGGTTAACTATATTGGAGATGATCACTATTATGGTGTTGCATGATTTCCATATTTCTAAAAAGGTGGAGGACACTCCTGAGATTTTTATGGATAATTTTTAAGCAGTGCATAATTCATTTGATGATATCTTGACTCATTTTTACAATGATTTGCAAAAATTTGAATAGTATAACTTGGTGCTTAATTAGTAAAATTGCCATTTTATGGTCAAAAAGGGATAGTGGTCAGGAACAAGATGTCAAACAAGGAGATAAAAGTTGACAAGGCTAAGATTGAGGCTATTGAAAATTTGCCTCCAATAATTTATGTGAAAGGCATTTGTAGTTTCTTGGGTTATGCAGGTTGTTATAGACGATTCATCTAAGACATCAAAAATTGCAAATACATTATGCAAATTGTTATAAAAGGATGTTAAATTTGTATTTGATGAAGCCTATTTAAAAGCATTCAATTTCTTAAAGGAGAAGTTGATTTTATCTCCCATTATTGTGTCGCTGCATTGGACTTTTCCATTTTAAGTGATATGTGATACTTGTGGCATAGTGCAATGAGAAGTCCTAGACCAAAGGTGAGAGAAGATACTACACATGAACTACTATTCTATCAAAGCACTTATTCTAACTTAGAAAAATTACACTGTAACCGAACAATAGTTGCTTGTAGTTGTATTCACAATCGAGAAATTCTAGTCTTAATTATTTGGTACCAAAGTCGTTATGCATAATGATTATACATCTCACTCATCTCTGATGGAAAAGAAAGATGCAAAGATGAGGTTGATTTGATAGGTTCTTAAATTGTAGGAGTTTGACTTTTAGGTTAAGGATTGAAAAGGAATTAAAACTTAGGTTTCTAAATATTTGCCACACCTTGTAGATGATGCAATGCTAAAATTGAGGAATGTGCATGGCATTGAAATTTTTTTTCTATATGAGTCAATCCTAGTAGCATCGTAATACTTAATCCCTTAATTTGTAGATTTTTTGAACTACTTGGAAAGTGACCTTGTCCCTAGAGATTTGTCATTTTAGTAACGTAAGAGATTATGATATGAGTTAAGGAAGTTCTTTTGGGATGAGCCATATTGATTTGAGATTTATTCCAATGCAGTGATCTAGATATGTATTCCTCTTGCAAAGATGATGGGTACCTTGGAAGCATGCTACTCCTTGCTAGCTGGGAGGTCACTATAGTGTTTTGAGGATCTCACATATTTTTTGGAAATGTGCTTACTTTCTATGCTAGGGATTTCAGCCAATGTCAAATACAATAGAATATCTCGCAAATACATGAACATCCAATGACAATAATCTTTTAGCTTAATTGTTTGATGTATGGGTATTGGCTTTATAGGTCCATTTATCAACTCACATAAAGTGAAGTATATTTGGTTGGTTGTTTATAATGTTTACAAGTTTGTGGAAGACATTGTGCTTCTAAATAATGAAGGTAAAAGTGTCACTAACTTTATGAAGAAGAATATTTTCTCCATATTTTTCACACCCATAGCGATCATTAGTGATGAAGTCACTCATTTTGCAATTTTCTTTTTAAATCCTTACCTGATAAATACTATGTGAAATAGAATGTGTAGAAACCTTACCATCCATAATGAAATGGGTAGGTTGAGGTTTCCATTTGGAAGATAAAGTCTATTTTTGCAAATATTTTGAATGAAAATAGGACTAATTGTGCTAGAAAGATGAATGATGCATTATGGGCCTATCGAACATCATATAAGATTTCTATAGGAAGATATTCATATGAACATATTCATGGCAGAGCATGCCAATTGCCTTTGAAACTTAAGCACAAGGCACTATGGGTACTAAAATGACTAAATGTTTAGTAGAGTGATGCACAAAATTTAGATAGGAGAAAATAAATAAAATGAACTAGTTCTGTCTCTGAGACAATGAAAGTACAACCTTATATAAGTAAAAGATAAAGTTGTACCAAGATCAAAAGATAGAGTGAGGGAATTCCAACCTAGTGATCTGGTTTTGTTTTATAATTTGAGACTATTTATTTACTAGAAAGCTAAAATCAAAATGGTTTGGACCATTCACTATGGTGAGAATTTTTTACCAAGATATAATTTAATACATTTAAATGAGGAATTAGCCTTATATACACAATTAATTAATCATAGTGTGCAAGAATTTGGATAAAAATGAGAGGCAAATTTGACAGTTATCAGGGATCAACCTCAACCTAGTTAGATTCTGTATTTGATCATTGACCACTTTATACTAATGAAAAGTGTAATTTGGATAAATTATCTGGTGAAGTTCAGATATTTCAAATCAAAATCCCAACCACAAACACCACCCACGATCATAGGAGGGTCCTATGATTGTTGAAAGGTGTTATGCATCACTTCCAACATCTTATTAAATACAAATTTAAAGGGGCACAATAGTCTTTCCCCGACAATCAACATCAAACTTAATTCATTTGATTTTCTTCAAGGCTGATAAATAAGAAAATTATTGTACTAAGTTCCTTATTACCCAAATTTATTTGATACGTAGATTCAAATAGGGAGAAGAAACAATTATTCTTGCTCGAAAGCAAACTAGGTTTCATCTCTTCCAACACTTTAAGTTCAAAGGTTTATTTGGTTTCCATCTCTAGAAAGGTGGTATTTGATCTGTGTGTATCATTTATACCATTGATTCACAAAGATAACTCAATTCCTTATTTTAATTATTGCCTAAAAGCTTGGGGTTCATGAATGTTGTGAGTTTCTTGAGATTCTAGTTCCTTGATGCTATTGAGTTATAAATCCTTGTCTAACATGAGTTTTAGTACTATTATATGTTGAAATCATAAACCCTAATTGTATTATGAAATCTATAATTATTGGACTTGAGCTATTCATGAAATTCATTTAGGTTATAAAATTGGTTTACTAATAACATTCTTCTGAGATAGTGGGTTATGAACATCCAATGACCAAGGATTTCATGAATATACTTTTGGATTATTATATCCTCCTATTTGTATATTTTTAATAAATTTATATTATGAATTTATTTTAATTCTTCAAATTATTATTAATATTGTACTTTGTAGTAAATAGTGTCTTTCAGATGGTAATAGTACTTAGCACCGAGTGGATGCAAGGATTAAGGATCACCTATATGTTATGTTGAGACCATTTTCATAAATCCATAAGATTCATCATTGAAACTAAGATATTGTTGTTTGTATTGATTATTATTTTATCATGGAATTATACTTGGGTATGATGTTTTTATTAGTTATTTGGGTATTGTTAGTGTCATTATAAGGCATGTGTTAGCTTGGGGTCACTTGTGACTTAGCATCATATTATGAATAAGGGGTAATCTAAGCTCATGAAAAACTTTGGCACCAGGTTTAAAGTGTACTAGGGTGTGTAAATCTTTATTTAGTATAGTCTAATTCATGGTGTTAGCATGCTACACTAATGAGTTAGTGGCTATGAAACATTTTAGGAAAGGCTTCATATTTTTTAGGTTCATATCATTTGATTGAGTGTGAACTCTATTTAAACCATATTTTAACTTATTCTCTGGACATTTATATAATATGCACTCCCAGAAAGCTAACGGAAGAAGGAATGGAAATCATATCGATATTGGGATTCATCAAGCACTTCCATAAGGTCAAACAAAACCTCTAAATGAACAAGTACCTTATGATTAAATTAGGTACTCTTCACAGTCTTAGACCATTTTGTGAAAACCAGAAATAACCTTTAGGTTGTTACACTAACCAACCTAGAAATGAATATGGTAGTTGTCGGTGTTTAAAACTTCACTGGATTAAATCCTCTAGTATTTATTTGGTCTAATTCTAAAGAGGATACACAAGAGTTCTTAGGTATTATTAAAAAAGTTATTGAGATCATGGGTGTCACACAACTATAGTATTAACTTGGTTTCTTAGTAGTTGTAAGGTCTGCTCACACCTTGTACAAGAAATGATGAATGATACAAGAGAAGATGCATAATCCAAAGAGTGGGATGAGTTTGTTGCTATGTTTCTGGACATGTTCTTTTAACTTGGCTTAAGGGAATCCAAGGTTCAGGAGTTCATAAATATGAATTAAGGTAACTTGAGTGTGATATAGTGTTCTTTTAAGTTTACTAAGTTGGCAAAGTTTGTTATGGCTATGGTTGCTGACTCTAGGGAACACATGAGTTATTTTGTTGAAGATGGTTCTAAGGATATGGTAAAGAATGAATAACTGCTATATCATAGTGAAGGAGATGACATATAAAGATTGATGGTTCATGCTCAATAGATTGAAGAGAAGAAAGTCAAGGAGAAGGTAGGATAATTGATATAGAGAGCCAGGCTCTAAGTCCTAGGGTTGTCTTGGTACTACTCCTACAAATTCAGTTTGTAAGAAATATAGTAAGGACTATAAGGGTGAGTCTATGGGGGGGAGTGATAGTTATTTTGGTTGTGGAAATCAAGGCCACAAATTTAGGGAGTGTTAAGTGGGTCTTCTTAGAGAGGTAGGGATGCTCATCAGCAAAGTCATTTTAACTCTTCAATAGTTTGTGTAGGTATCCTGACTAAATAGGGTTCATCATCTGTTGAATCTAGTGGAAAATGTCAAAATAGGTTTTATGTACTTCTGACTTGACGGGATTAGGAAGGTTCTCATAATGTGATCACTGGTATGTTACAAGTCTTTTATCTTTATGTCTAGGCATTGTTGGAGCCACAGTTTCTTTTAAGACTCCTTATATAGCAGTGACTACCACGTCATTCTTAAAATCCTCTAAGAACCCTTCTCAGTCTCTACTATAGTCCGTAATACAATCATATCTAAATAGGCATACAAAAACTTCCCAGTAATAGTTTCCTGGAAAGTCACTTTAGTTGATCTTATATAGTTAGAAATGATACATTTTAGGTTTTTACTTGGATAGATTATCGGCTTCACTCTTGTTATTTCTCAGTTGATTATATAAACAGAGTAGTCATGTTTTAGTTCCCAAATGAGCTATTCATAGAATGGAATAGTAGTACCTCAATACCGATAGATCGTTTTATCTTTTACCTAAGGGAAATGAAAATAATTTCCATAGGATACATCTATCATATTATTTGAGTTAAGGATTAAAAGTCTAAAACCCTATCTCTTGAATCAGTTTCTCTGGTAAATTACTTTCCAGTGGTGTTTCCTGAAGATTTGAACAGAGTTCCTCCAGATTAAGAAGTTGACTTAGAAATAGACATATTTTAAGATACTCAATCTATTTTTATTCAAGCGTAAAGGATGGCTCAGGATGAGCTATGGAGTAGAAGGAACAGTTAAAAGATCTCCTAGATAAGTATTTTATTAGGCCCAACATATTCCCTTGACTGATTGATATGCTGTGAATTTATAACATTTTACACGGTTAAAATCATGACAATATGCATGTACTTAATTCTATGTTTTTGGATTTGATGTGGTTTTTAAGTGTTTATAGGAAATTAGGTTTTGTATGCTAAATTAAAGAAAAAGATGTGAAGTTATGTGTTTGGCCACTTGTAAATTTTTTGATGTATGTGGAACTTACCGGGTATTGGTGACCTAAGTACGTATAAGAAGTTAAAGTCCAGAGGCTCAAAAGTAAGAAAAAAGAACTTGTCATGGTCATAGCCAATTGTGACAGTGCTTCAGTAATTTGGCCATAACTTTTAACCTCGATATCATATTAAGACAAAATTGGTATCATTGGAAAGATAATTCAATTATATATTTGATGGTTAGAATTGTATCACTTAAATATGTCTACTTGTGGATCACATATAGTACTTACAGACTATAAGTGGGTAAGGTAAGTGCTAGAAGGTCAAAATCTAGAGAGTGAATAGTGCAAGATGATTTTTTGTAGTGCAAGATGATTTTCTGGAACTTACCTGGGTCCATATGTGGACCTCATGTGGCACATGTTGACCGTATGAGGCCCAAGTACGTGTCCACCAACCTCAACTTTTCCAAATTGTTCTTAAATTGTTTCCTAGGGTTTCAATGTATCCTTTTCACACTCCAATGATGTTTTTAACTCTTATTATGTAGGTTTTCCTATTTTAGTTAGGATTTGATTTCTAGGGTTTCTTTTAATCTATAAATACATTTTAAGCTTTCCATTCATTATATTCATAGAAAGTCCACTTAGGGAAAAGCTAATATATACTCTAATTGTTCTTTGTTTGTTATTCAATTTAAGATTTTGGGTTTTCTTCTTTCATTAATGTGAGATTTATTTTACTATTTTTTTGTGAATCCCATGAATGTTCATATAACTGTGAGAATCTTATTCCCTTAGCTAGGGTTGTGGGAACCTTTATGATTTACAAAGAAGAGGAGGTGCCAAGTCATTATAGATAATGATTTTTGCATGTATTGATATTTTATTTACTTCGATTGATGTCTTAACAATTGTAAATATTAGGATCCTACTTGTATTCACTTTAAACCTGAGAGGGAGGTAGAGATTAGAAAAAGAAAACTACAATAATAATTCAGGGTTAACTGCCAAAATAAACTTACTTATATCATCATCTTAAACTTTTTAACACCTATCTAATAAACTTAACACCAAGAGGAGAACGTTAAAACTATGGTCCAAGTAAAGGGTTAGTAATGAGACACCCTGAGATAGAGAAGAGATGTCTGAAATTTAGTACATGGTGCCGAGAGGTAGTTGGTGATACAAAACTTGTCAAATTTTGCATGCAAGGTATCAGAGTAGCTCGACAGTGTGTATTGAATATTCGAAGTTGAAAAGCCAGGGGAACATAAACCTAGTGTTCGTTTTAGATTGATTACAACAAAAAGCATTCATGCCTTATTCCTTTTTGCTAGTTACTTCAAATCCCATTTTATTATTTTCGCATTTCTTGGTGATTTCACCAAATTTAAGATAGATTTTTGGCTTATTCCTTATGGATTATCCCCAACCTAGTCGGGTCACTATATTTTGATAGCAACAACTTTATCCTTGTAAAGAGGGTTAGTTTGGGAATTATCAAATCTTGGCTCATTCCGAAGGAATAAGGTTTTAAAGTTCTTGATTGATGTTTTTGGAGTTATCGAGTTTTATTTTCTTTTGTTTTAGTTTGTTATGTTGCCTACTTTTCCTAAGAGGACAACATGGCCTTAGAAAGTATGTAGTAAAGATAACCCCTTAGTTATTGATCCTTTTCCTTTTAATATAGTGCATTATAGTTAGAGCACGATAAATATATTATTGGAACATAATTATAGCTTGCTTGACATGTTGACACTCATGGTAAAAGGAAATCAAGAGCTTATTCATACGGTTGATAAATTTGGCTTTGATATTCAACACTTATAGGTAGAATTAGATGAAAAAGTTTCTTCATATAATAACTAGAATTGAGTAATGGGTAGTGTGAAACTAAAACAATTCTGTAAAGCTAATAGGAGGAGCTAAAATTAGAGGAGTCAAAAATAGCTCATTCTCTTATGGATAGTGTTACACTTAAAGAGAGCATAATAGAATTTTGTGGGGATGTAAAGAAGGATGCAATTCCTAAGTTGGGGCATAATGGACCTCATTTGAAGAATTTTTCCACATTGTGCTTGGATAGTTATAGTTTGATCTATCCATCCGAGCCTGAAAAAGAGTGCAAGTAGGAGGAATCATATGTCTATATTCTTTATTTTACTGATAGAGAATAAAAGAACTTCATTCCTCATGTAAGTGACAAGAAGTACAACATGCCACATGTATTTCGTATGACTTTTATTTTCATACCATGACCTGTTGAGCATAATGGAAAATTAGAAGAGCAATTAGGGGTGAAATTTATAATTTCAAAGTGGAAAGTGAAATTTAAAGGAAAACTCTTGGCCTACCTTGATTAATTTTGATTAATCAAGCTACCCATGGGCTTGTTGTGGAAGTTTGAGTACCCAACCAAGCCTCGTTATGCTGCAATGTGAAATCAAGCATGGCTTGGGAAGCAACCTAAAGCATTTTTTTATTGTGTTTGTATTTATATGATTTATGTCAGATCTCTGCACCTATACTACCATAGGTATGTTTCTCACTCTCTGGTTTTTTAGCGGTTTGATTTATTGGAGACAATGCATGATTTTAAGTTTAGGGTGCAGCTGGTTGTGGGTCTTGAAGTTCTCTTTGGATTTTTATTGTTGTTCCTCTTTTCCCTAGAGTGTTATTCCTAGTATAGCCAGTATGCTTAGTTGTATTTTGTTCTGTTTTGTATTGTGCCATTTAACTAGGAGAAAAATAAGTATCTAAGAAAGTCGATCCAGAATGTTGAAAATTATACCCCTTTAATAACTTGTTTTTGAACTGTGTGATATGTATATATTGGAGACTATTATGAATCCTATTATGGCATTAAAATTAGTGACATGATAATCATTGCTAATTGTTGCATAAATCGGATTGGTAGTAGCTTGTGATGTGACCTTGTGCCAACGTGTGTATGAGATATTTCTTAGTTCTCTCTGTGTGTTAAATCTAGAACATTCCTGGTTATTCTTGGCTAAGTCGGGGGAAAGCTTTTTAGGAAAGGATCATAGGCCGGTTTTTTATTTGAGTGCACTTTTAGACTAAATCACCTTTCATGTGGAAATTAGTATCCGTTGACCCCTGTTTTGGGCCTTATAGCCTATTTCTATGTTTTCACCTTTCACATTCCTGTTTGTGTTATAATGATAGTGTTTTGGCCTTGGTCCTCCTTGGACATTATGCACCTTACTCAACAAAATTGCCTTAGTTGAGGGGGCTATAAAAGGGTTGTGTAATGTAAGCTGGGTGTGGTAGAAAAATAAATGCAAAAAAAGGAAATGAAAATTATGAATAAAAGAAATAATAAAGAAACCACACCCAACCTGAATGTGCATAAAAGAATAAAAGGGAGAACTTGTTGAAATCTCAAGGCAGTGCAAAAAGGAAAAGGGGTAATTTATAGTAACTAGCTAAAAGGAACAAAGCTTGGAAGCTTTTGGTTGTAATCAATCTTAGACAAACACTAGGCTTGTGTTTCCTTGTCTTCTATACTTTCAGATTTATCATGAACTGTTGAACTATTCCAATATCTTTCATAAAGAACCTAAAAATGTTATGTATCACCAACCGCTTCTCAGCACCATTTGGTGAATTTTACTCATCTCCTCTTTGTTATAGAGCATCGCGTTACTAACCCTTTACTTGGAACCTAGTATCAACTATCTCCTCTCAGTCTTGAGAGATAAATTTTTGGCCTATTCCCTATGGGATCGAACCTAACCTATTTGGGTTTGTATATTTTTATAGCGGCTGCCTTATCCTTTTAATGAGGTTTAGTTTGGGAGTTATCAGTGATCCAAATCCTTTAGTTTGCAAAGAAAATAATTCACTATGAATGTTCATCAACTATCTTTAGTTAAAGAAAGTCTCAATCAAGAATAAGTATCCTATTTCTAGGATTTATTACTTGTTTAGGCAACTTCAGGGTGCTAATTTTTTCTCTAAGACATACCCTAGATCTTACTATCATCATGTTTGAGGCAGAGAATGTGAGATTTTGATGACAACCATTAAAATTTGGTGTAATCATATCAAATTTGTTGTTATGTCTTTTGGACTAATGAAATATCCTGCTTATTTTATGCACTGTTTGAATAGGGTGTTCAAGTATTACCAGGACATGATTTTCATTTCCTTCATAGAAGACATCATCATTTATTCTCAAAGTAAGGATGAACATGTAGACCATTTTAGGATTTGTCTTGCAAACTCTTAAGATATAATATAACATTTTGCTTAATAGCTAAGAAATAAAATCACCCTCCCACTCCATAACTAACTCACTATGGAGTTTAAAGACAACTTGTATGGACCCAATAATTTAATAATGCATAGAACAAGTATAACAAATCGATCCCATCGAATACCATCAAAATCCACCATATTTAAGTCAAACCAATCCACTAAGACGAACAAATACCAAACACCCCTATGGACTCTTCTAGTAATCACAAAGTCACTTATCGGGGTAGAAATAAAAAAGTTAAGAATCAGATATAACCTGAAGAAAAAACAAAAATACATTACCACAAATGGGGTCACAAAGAGAGATGGGACCCTAAACCAAATAACCAATACTCATAACTAGAAAAGAGTTTTCAATATACTAGTGTCAGCCTCAGAAGATATCTCTGAATCCCAAGAAATAGTGAAGTCATTGAGACGATCTAGACTAATGTCGAAGCTAGAAGCAGCACCTCTTGGTAAAAGAGCAAGAGAAGTGGCAACCAGTACCATATATTCCCAAGTGTCAATCATTATAGGACACTCTCATTGTATTTAACACAATTGACCACATCTAAAACTCCGATTCCATCCTTCCTCACAACAGTAATAGTTTGATCAACCATAACATTAATATGGAGGATAAGATAGTCTATTTGGGCCTCAATGGATTTATATTTGTCACCTTGTGCCCTAGAAGCATTACCACTCTAAAAATATCCACCTCCTAATAGATTCATGTAAGGAGCACAAGCCATAGAACAGGATTTAGGACCAACTAAATTCTTTTTCTTGGACCTCTTACCACCATAACATAGGTCTTTTCAATGTTTAGAAAATCGATACCCCTTACCTTTCCTATTTCCCGAACTTCCCTCACTCCTTCTCGTACAAATAAGACCGACCTGGTGTGAAAGAGTTTTCCTATTTTAGTCAATAGATTAATAGAATGAAAAAACTTGGCATTGATAACCTCACCTTGAGGTAAGTAAGAATGAGTGAAACTTTATAAAATAGGATAAATTGAGACCAATGGGACTCTATAGGGAAATCCATAAACTCTGACCCTAGACTGGGTCTATGAACTATGAGTTGGAAAAGATCCATCTATATCATCCTTGAGTGGGACGGGTGTGTTTGTATGAACTTTAGGTTATTGAGAGGACATGTTCTGATAGATAAATAAAAAAAAGATTTAGGGAAGAGTTTAACACCTTAGACTTCATAGCCCAAAAGTTGAACAACAAGAAACTGGAACATTCCTAAATTCCTCGTAGCCCCCTAATTATAAGTATCGTGGACAATACACCTATAAGTAAGACTATAATTGACATGAATTTATGGAAACCCATAAAACTAAAACCTAGGCTCTGTTTCTAAGTTGACACGACCTAAATTTGGACTTGTCATATTAGCCGATCTCAAGTCCAACCAGGACTGAGACTATCCCTGATACACAACTAAATCCAACAAACATAAGCACTGAGTTAAACAAATTCTAAACATATAGCAAGACAGTGTATTATCAATGTAATGAATTTAGGATAAGCCTATATCTGAGGCTAACCCAACCAAGACAACCCATATAATATCCAACCATTGACCTTGTTAAAAGAATAAACCAAAACCAAAATAATAATAAAATATATATTTATATATAAAACATGATTAATACATACCCTAGTCCATAGTTGTCGATACAAAGACTCTAAAAAAACCAAAGAGTACTTAGTCGGGACTTACCCCTAATCATAGCCTAAAACAAAAAATATATGAAAGATGAACATAGGTAAAATAATATATGACTTGAAATAGATGCCATCCAAACTATTGAAGATAATTACTTCAATCCAATCTAGACTGTTACCAAATTAGCTCAATGAGTAGGAGGAATAGCTAGGCCAATTCCTGATTCACAATCGGATATAGCCACTTGAAGATGGGGTAGCGGGTGAATGGTAGCATGCACTCAGGGTAAGGATAAAATACCGCCAAACATTTAAAATAAGTTGTAATACCCCATATTATTCTCAGCTCAGTTCAAATCCTAGTTGCATGCATAAGAGGCTTAAAACCTAAAAATTTTACTAAGTATAGGGGACTTCATCATTTTTAAGGTCTCTTAAATAAGAGGATTTTTAAATTGTTCATCCTGACCTCGAGAAACAGATTCTTTAGTTAATCATATTCAGGGGTTTAAGGAGAATTTCTTAGAGAAGTTTTGAATTTTTCAGATGAGTATTGGGTCATGTTTGAATCACAATTCCAGTAATTCACCGAGATAGTATCATATCGCAGTGCTAATGGTGATGGCACTCTTACCGCATTACTGTAAGCCTTTAAATCATAATTTGTTATGAATTTTCTTGTCTGGGGGGAAATAATGTATTTTCCCCTCAACCCAATTTGTTAAATCACTAACTATAACACTAGTTAGGGCATTATTTGCCCTTATTCTCTAAGTTTCTCTCAAAAACAAACCTTCTCCTCCCCTAAGATCATCAAATTCCATTACTTTATCTTCTAAAAAATGAAAAATTCAATAAAGAACTAACATTGGTGTTCTCTCTCCATATTAAGGGTTTAAGGTAGTTATAATATTCATCCATAGGCTCTTTTCACCCATATAGTCCAAGAACCCTTTTTATTATTAAATTATGTGGTTTTACATGATTATGTTAAACTATCTCCCTAAATATCTTGATATTTAAATTTTCAAGTTATGATTATTATTATTTTTAAGTGGAATGGATTATCGGATGTGTTGAATGTTGTAATTCTAATATTATGTTCATGCAATATAGGAGAAACCCCAATTTTTTTGTTTTTGTCATGTAATTATGCTTTCTCATCATGTTTAAAAGCATCCCCATGTTAAAGTATTTATCTTCAAGAGTTTGATGCAATGACAAAGTGATGGATTTTGAATAATGATTCCTTATTATGGTTATTAAAGCTTGTATGTATCCTTATTGTTATTTCATTTAAGTGCTGATGGGTTATAAACACTTGATACCTACTTGTTTACATAATTTCAGTGTCTTTAAAATGATTCCAGAAAAACCATGAGTATTGTTATTCAGTTAGTTGTTATGATTTGTTGCTGGCTCAGTTAAGCTTATTTTAGGCAATTAAACAGTGTCATTCAGTTGGGAGTAGGATTAAGCATTGAGAAAACCCAGGGATGGGGGCATTTCTACCAGTTTAGTGTTTAACCCTTTATAGTAATCCTTCAGTTACGGAACTACATAGCAATTATAGATTTGAGATGTCTTCCAACCAGTTTAGGATTGACACATATCACATGAGTTTGCTACAAAAATAGGGTGAATCTTTAGTCCTTCGTGACACTAATTTAGTTGATTCACACAGCTAGTGTTAGTACATATGGCATGGTACTAACACCTTTCTAACAGGGGTAATAGGTTAGACTCTGATTAGATAAAATTGGGGCATGTCTGATAGGTGGTACCTCCCATAGTCTTAGTATAGTATTTAATATAATCTCAATTAACGTTTGATTGACCAAATCATACAGAATACTAATCATTCAATTATTAGATTTCTGTATTCTATTTTACATACTACTTCAAAAATATTTATATATGCTTGGTCTTGTATTCTCAGATATTTTAGTTTTCATTCAACCATGTTTAGATATCACATGCTAAACAATTATTCCATAACTCATTTATACTATAAACCAAGTATATCAGCCTAACCTTATCTCATATACTAGTACATTCAAAGTACTGATTGTATACTTTTCTTTGTGCTAAGATTTCTTATATCATAGGTTTAGACGCTCTATTTCCTAACTATACTTAGATAGTCCAGTACTTCAGCAGTGGTCGTGAGTCCTTATCTTTTGAGGACCCATTATATTTATTCAGTTATTTAATAATTTCTTTTTAAATTAGTCTTTTGGAGTTAGTTGGGACCTGTCATAGCAACTCCTCAATTAGTTTAGAGTCTTTCAAACATTAAGATAGTCAGAATGACAGCTAGTAAGTTTATTAGGCTTATCTATTGTGTTTCAGTATTTTTATATGATGTTCAGACTTGTAATTTGATCATATTTTAAGTATTCATAACTTATGGCTTTATCAATTATTTTACGTATATGTCCATTTTACTATTTTATTTAGTGATCATAGTAGGTACCAGTTCATGGGTTAGCTTATGGACACTAGTGATCGTAAGCAACATTTTGGCAATTAGGGGTAGCCTCGGGTCATGACAAAACTTGGTATTAGATCCTAAGGTTTTATAGTATCCTAGAGAGTCTAAAAGCTATGTTGAGTAAAGTCTTGTTCATGGGTGAAAAGCGCGCCACACTTATGGACCAGAGCTACAAGATGTTTTAGGAAAAGTTTCCCTTTTTCAGTATGCATGTCATTTGAATATGCATAATCTCTATGTAAAACTCTCATTCTGACTTATTATTCCTTTAGTTTATAGTCAATGCATCATAAAAGAAACAACAAAAGAAGAAATGGAAATTATTCTGCACCACCACCTATTACGGAAGATCCCCTGAATGAGATTGTCTCTCATGCCGAGTTCAGAGCTGTATTCACTACCTTAGCTCATCAGTAGCTACTAAGAACAACCTGTAGGCTATTAAGCAATCTAACCCAGTGGAAAATACAACTGCAGCTTAGATTTGGGATTTTACCAAAATAAATCCACCTTTGTTTTTGGGATCTAAGTCTAAAGAGGATCCGCTGGAGTTTCTTGTTATGGATCAAAAGGTGACTTATATCATGGGTTTCACTTTGAGTGAGAGTGTAGAGTTGGTAATACCAGTTGTAGGATTTAGCTCATACCTAATATAAGCAGTGAAAGAAGGATAGGGGTGTTAAGGCAGGGCCTATTAAGTGGGAAGAATTTTCCATGGCCTTTATAGATATGTTCTTTCCATTATTAGTGTTAAGTGAAGCTAAGGTGCTGGAGTTCATTAATTTGAGGCAGGGTAATATGAGTGTCAAGGAATAATCGCTTAAGTTTACTTAGTTGGTGAGGCATGCTCCTTCGATTGTGGCTGATAATAGGTCTAGAATGAGCAAGTTTGTTTCAAGTATAGTTGATAGTATGGTTAAGGATTGTAAAAGTGTCATGCTAATTAAGGAGATGAACCTATATTGTCTTATGGTTTATGCTTAATAGATTGATTTAATAGATTTATGGATAGAAGATAAGGAGATAGAAAGAGTGAATTAGAGGGCCAGAACAAGTAGATTTAACTTTTCTTAGCCAAGTTCAGGGGGTAGTAAATGTTCTCAATTATTTAAGAAATCTTTAGCCCCAACTCTATCTTTATCTTTATCTAGTATGCTAGTTCAAAAGTTCAGGAACGACAGTTGTGACAGAGCACCAGGCTCCAGCTCTTAGGGCAGTATGAATAGTGGTCATACTAATTCTCTCTATAAAAAGTATGGTAGAAATCATCAGGGTGTATGTATGGTTGGCAGTGATGTATGTTTTAGATATGGAAAGTTAGGCCATAGAGATTATTAAAGCCAAAAGATGGATCAACATACTCAACATAGTCATTTCCAAGTTCCAATTTATCGCCCAACTCAGTAGGATACAGCTTCAAGAGCAACCAATAGACAATGCCAGAATAGGCTATATTCACTTCAGTCCTTACATAATTAGGAAAGCTCACCAGATGTAGTTACAAGTATGTTACAAGTTTTTCATCTTCTTGTGTATGTTTTGTTTGACCTTAGAGCTTTACACTCTTTTGTAAACCCCTATATTGCTATCTATTTTGGTGTCAATCCAGAAATATTAGAAGAGTTTTTCTTAGTGTCTACCCTATTGGATAAACCTCTTATAGACAGATAGGTATACCAAAGTTACCCAATTATAGTATCTTAGAAAGTCACTTTAGTTGATCATGTGGAGTTAGATATGATAGATTTTGATGTCATACTAAGA
Source organism: Capsicum annuum (assembly GCF_002878395.1). Lineage (NCBI taxonomy): Eukaryota > Viridiplantae > Streptophyta > Magnoliopsida > Solanales > Solanaceae > Capsicum > Capsicum annuum. The sequence continues at coordinate 139,538,737 of NC_061115.1, read as the reverse complement.
ATGGATTGGCTCCATTAACGCTATGCTTTAGTTAACTGCAGAAATAGAGTTGTCTAATTTCATTTTCCCAATGAACCAGTTATTGAATCTAGGGGAAGTACATCACATCTTAAGGCAAGAAAAATGATATCAAAGGGATGTATTTACCATCTTGTTTGAGTCAAAGACTCAAGTTCTAATCTCAATGTATCTAGAAAGTTTCAGTAGTAAAGGAATTTCCAGAGGTTTTACCTGAAGATCTTCCAAAGTCCTCCCAAATTAAAATTGACTTTGGAATAGATCTCTTTTTAGATACACAACTTATCTCTATTCTTCCCTACAAAATGTCTCTAACTTAGATCAAAGTGTTGAAAGAACTATTTAAGATCTTTTAGATAAGGGATTTATTAGGCCTAGTGTTTCCCCGTGGGGTGCTCTATACTTATTCGTGCATAAGAAATATGATTCTCTCAGAATGTGCATTGATTACTATTAGTTGAACAAATTCACAATCAAGAGAAAGTATCTACTCCCCAAAATTAATGACTTGTTAGAACAACTTCAGGGTGCCAGTTATTTCTCTAAGATAGACCTCAAATCTAGCTATTTTTAGCTCAGAGTCATAGAATGTGACATTCTGAAGACAACCTTCAAAACTCTGTATGGTAACTTTTAATTCCTAATAATGTCTTGTGTACTAATGAATGCCACAACAACATTCATGTATTTGATAAATAGAGTGTTCAAGTAGTATTTGTACATGGCCCATTAGACATCAGGAGCTTCTTGGGTTTGTTTAGATATTATAACTGTTTGATAGCATATTTTTATTTATTACATCCTATATATCTCTATTGACTTAGAAGAAATTTAAATTTCAGTGGTCAGATTATTATGAATAGAGTTTTTAAGAGTTGAAGACTCGACTAAACTCAACCTTAGCATGTACTATGCCAGATGGTTCAGAAAGGTTTGTTGTTGACTGTTATGCTTCCAGAGTTGTTGTTGTTTTTGTATTAATGTATATAGGTAAGGTAATAGCCTTTTCCACAAGATAGCTTAAGCCTCATTAAAAGAATTAACCTATCTATGATCTTGAGTTGGCAATTGTTGTTTTTACCTTTAAAATTTGGAGGTATTATCTTTATGGGGTTCATGTTGATGCGATCACAGATCACAAAAGTTTATAGTATGTGTTTTTGTAAAAGCATTTATATCTTCATTATAAAAAGTGGCTCGAGTTGATAAAAAATTATAATATAAGTGTGTTGTATCATCCGGGCAAGGCTAATGTAGTGGCAGATGCCCGTAGTAGATTATTTATGGGTAGTATTGTTCATGTTGAGAATGATAAGAGAAAGTTAGTCAGAGAGGTTCATCATCTTTCAAGATTAGTTGTATGGTTGGTTCATTCAACCTGGGGTAATATATGGGTTCATAATGGTTCTGAATATTCTTTGGTGGCCAAAGTAAGAGAAAAATAATTAGGGATTCCAGTTTGGTTAAGTTAAAGGAATCAGTTAGAGATTAGAAAGTATTGGTTTTCTCCTAAGGGGGAGATGATGTGTTGTGCTGTAAGGGTAGGTTGTGTGTGTCGTGTGTTGTTGATTTGAGATAGCAGATTTTAGCAGAAACACATAGTTTGCGTTACTCTATTCACCCAGGAGCCGATAAGGTGTATCATGATTTGTAGAAAATCTATTGGTGAAGTGGTATAAATAGGGATATTTTTGAGTTTATAGCTAAGTTTTCTAACTATTACCAAGTCAAGGTCGAACAATAGAGTCCTAGTGGCATATTGTAGGAGTTTAGCATTTCCACTAGGAAGTGGGAAGAGGTTAACATAGATTTTTTGACATGGTTGCCACGTACGCGTCGTTAGTATGATTCAATAACGTTGATTATAGAAAGAATGACCAAATAATCTCATTTATTTCTAGTTTATACTTCTAATTAAACTGAGGAATACGCCAAGCACTATAGAACAAAGTTGGTTAAGTGGCTGGGAGTTCCATTGTATACTATTATAGATAGAGGTAATAAGTTTACCTCTCACTTTTTGAGGGCTTTTCAGAAAGGTCTTGGTACCCCAATTCATCACAGTACAACTTTTCTTCCTTAGATAAATGGTCAGGCGGAGAATCATTCAGACCCTAGAGTGCATGTTGAGGGCATGTATTATTAACTTTAAAGGTAGTATGGGTGGCCACATACCTTTAATGGAATTTTCCTACAATAATAGTTATCACTCAAGTATTCAAATAGCTTCATTTGAGTCCATCTATGGAATGAGATATAAATATCATGTTCATTGGTTCAAAGCAAGTGAGGATGCGTTGATAAAGCTAGATTAAGTGTTTGATGTGATAGAGAAAGTTTAATTAATCAGGGAGAGACTTAAGAAAACCCAAAGTCATCAGAAATCTTGCGTAGGCGTGAGGAAGAGATATCTTAAGTTCAAAGTTTAGGGATTTTATTTACTTGAAAATCTAGGCCATGAAGGGATTGGAGAGGTTAATAAAGAAGGGGAAGCTTAATTATCGATACGTTGGCCCTTAAGGATCTTGAGCTATTTTAGGAAGGTAGCTTATGAGCTTGAGTTGCCTATAGATTTGGCATCAGTACATCAAGCGTTTTATGTTTCCATGTTAAAGAAGAGTATTGGTGATTTGGTTGTGTTTATTTAATAGGAGGATGTAGAGGTAAAGGATAGGATTTATTTAAAGAAGTCCCTGCTGAGATAATTTATCATCATATTCATAGACTAAGGTACTAAGAAGTTCCATTGGTCAAAGTTCTTTTGCGGAATCGGTCCATAGAGGGAGCCACTTGGGAAATAGAAGTAGATATATGTTCCTACTGCCCTTATCTTTTCTTATCTAACTCAGACTCAACTTAAAGTGACAATTTTCCTTAGATTGTTTCTTTTCCATTCTCAATTCCAACTAATTATTATTAAGTCATTGCATATATTAAGGATGTTAGTACTCTCAACAAAATTAGTTTAATTTGTGGACAAATGTTCCCAATGGAGCGATATTGTTATACCCCATATTATTCTCAAATCAATTAAGCTCCTAGTTGTATGCATAAGAGGGTTAAAATCTGAAAATTTCACTAAGTGTTGGGGACTTAGTCATTTTTAAGGCCTCTTAACTTAATGGATTTTTAAATTGGTCTTCCCAACCATAAGTAGTTAGTTCTTATTTAATTCATGTTCAGGGGTTTAAGGAGCATGTATTGGGGATGTTTTAGATTTTTTGGATGAGGATTAGTTCATGTTGGATCATGATTCCAGCATCTCACCTCGATAGTGCCTCGTCACAGTGCTAATGGTGATGGAAATCTTACCGCATTATGATGAGCCTTTAAATCACAATCCAATTATGAATTTAATTTCGTGAGGGGCAATTATATCTATTACCCTCAACCCAATTCATCAAATCACAAATTATAACACTAGTTAGGGCATTATGTGCCAATCTTCTACAAGTTTCTCTCAAAAACAAACCCTCTCCTACCCCAATATCATCCAATTCCATTACTTTCTCTCTAAGAAAATAAAGAATTCAAGTTTCCCAATCCAAGAACGTTAAAAAAAGCATCAAGATTGGTTTTTTTCTCTCTCCATATTAAGGGTTTAAGTTATGTATGATGTTCAACCATTTGATTTTTGTCACCCATGGAGTCCAAGAACCCCTTTTTATTATTAAAATATCAGTTCTTACATGATTCTGTTTAACTATCTCCATGAATATCTTATTATTTAAATTTTCAAGTTAATATTATAATTGTTTTCAAGTGGAATGGATTATAGTATGTTTTTTATAATGTATTTCCCATATCATGTTCATGCGATGCAGGATAAACCCCAAATTTTTTGCTTTTGTCATGTAATTATGCTACTTCATCATGTTCAAAAGTATCCCCATGTTAAAGTCTAAATCTCTGTGTTTTTGATAAAATGCTAAATAGATGGATTTTAAATTATGATTCCCTATTATGGTTTTCAAAGCATGTATATGTCCTTATTATTATTTCTTTTGAGAGCTGGTGGGTTAAGAACACCCATTACCTAGTTCTTTACATAATGTCAGTATCTTCAGAATGATTTCAGACAAATAATGAGAATTTTCATTCTATCAGTTTTTATGATAATTTGTTTGCTCATTTAAGCTTAGTTCAGCCCAATAAACAATGTCATTCTATTAGGAGTAGGATTCAGCAACAAGCGAACCCAAGTATGGGGGAATTCTTGCTAGTATAGGGTTTTACCCTTAGTACATATCCCTGAGTTATAGAACTACATCACCAGTATACGTTTGAGATGTAATAATTCCAGTTTAGGGTTTACACATATCACATGAGTTTCCTACAGGTATAGGTTGACTCTTTTTCCCATCGAGACACTACTTTAGTGGATCCATAAAGCAAGTGTAAGTACCCGTAGAACGGTACTGACACCTTTTCAATCGGGGATATCGTTCGGACCCTAATTATCTCAGATTGGGGCATGTTTGCTAGATAATACCTCCCATAATCTCAGTACAGTATTTTGTATAATCACAATTCAGGTTTTCTTGACTAAATCATACAGATTACCAGTCATTCAGTCTTCAGATTTCACTTTTTTAGTTTACAGACTTTTTCAGAAATGTATATATATGCTTGGTAATGCATTCTCATATATTTTAATTTTCATGCATTCATGTTTAGATATCTTATGCTATTCATCTATTCCATATCTCATGTGTATAGTAACCCATATATATTATCCTTACCTTATCTCATATAACAATACATTTAAGGTACTAACTGCATACGCTCCCTTGAGCTATGATGTCATATATCAGAAATTCGAAATATTTATTTCCTGACCATACTTAGACAATCCAGCGCTTCATCATCAACAACAGTGGTGAGTCCACATCAATTGAGGACCCATTATGTTTATTCTGTTATATTTGCATTTCGTTTTAGTTAGTCTATTAAAGTTAATTGGGGCCTATCCCATCAACTCCTCCACCATCTTAGAGGCTTTCAAATATTCATAAAGTCCTGTAGAAACCCAGTCTGTTTATCAGTCATATCTATTATGTTTCAATATTTTTATCTGAAGTTCAAACTTGCGATTTGATCGTATTTTCAGTATTCAGACCTTATGGCTTTCTCAATTATTTTCTACATATGTCCATCTTACTATTTTATTCAATGCTAACTGCAGGCATCCACTCATGGGTGAGCTTGTGGTCAATTGTGATCGTAAGCACTGTCGTCGTGACTAGGGGGTAGACTTGGGTCATGATAAAACTAAACAATCCATATGTATTCAGAACCATACATATATACATAGACATAAATATAATATTATCTATGCCGAGAAAAGGAATCAGGTTTAGTATTCCTTTAAAACCATTAAACTGGGTATGTATAGCTTAACCATCATAATCAACCAACGGGCAATATAGAGCTAGTGTAAGCCAGTGAACGGGGCCTAATACATATTGTTGCACATATCAGAGATACCATAGGAGTAGGGGATTCTTGAGTATCTGTCGCTCTCCATGACAGATATAGACAAATGTACTTAGGGGATTCCTGTGCTCCCCATAAAAATCATATATGAGGTCCTCATGACCTATCCTCATGTCGGAAAACATTAGTTTCTAGTGTTAGCTGCTTGGACTCCAACCTTCACGGTTAGCTATCACACCACACCACTATTTACTAATTAAAACCATTACCATCCAATAAAACCAATATTCTATTTATTATAAATCGAGTCTATTGCAAGTGGTATCGTCATACCAACTATAGATTGTAAGAAATATCTTTAGCCAACCTTACGGGATTCCCATGTACACCATTGGTCACATTATTTTGTTTACTTGGGGGATTCCCATGTACCCCGCAAGTAAATCAATATTAAGCTTGCTTAGGGGATTACCGTGTACCCCACAAGTATTTCATTATTAAGCTTTGTTTGGGGGATTCTATTATTATCCACAAGATATTCAACATTCAAGCTAATTTCATCATTTTATTCTCTTGGGGGATTCCTGTGTACCCGTCATGGTTTTCATTCAAATTAATTTCATAGATATCAACGGATTACCATTTAATCATTCTAAACCATTCATACAATTAATATCATTCTAAACCATTCCAAAATCTTTAAACTATGTAAAACAACAAAATCCATTTGGTGTTTCATTACCAAACCATACCATGCAATAGATCTAATAAAAGTTCAACAATTGAGTAAAAACATTCTCTTATGCATTTTATCAATCATGTTCAGTGCATATCATTACCAAAACCAAAACCAAAGAATAAAAAATCTAAATAAGGGTTACCCATGACCCATTTGTTAAACCAAAACCAACAAGAACCCATATGTGCAAACCATCACGAAAAACATGTGAAAACATAATTTAAACCAACATTCAATATGCATAAAAACCCACAACATATGTTTCCAAAAAAACATTAAAGATTCATAATCAATGTTTAAAACACATTAAAATATGTCTTTAGTTTTAACTAGCAATGAGGGAAGAGTACATTCCTTATACAAGATGATTCTGTAGATAAACTTGACTCTAGACCCTTTTGAAGAAGACTTGTAGAAATCCTAGCCTCAAATCTTCAATAGTGAGTTTTATAGACTATTTTGAAGTGTTTCTATTCTTTAAAGTGTTTTACGATAGGTCACCAACTATGTAATGCCGCAAATTTGGTACTCGGAATGTTACACGGTGCTCATGACACCAAAAGACCATAAGCTAACCCATGAGTGGTATCTGTAACTGAGCACTAAATAATATAATATAAATATGTGGAATATAAGCATTAAGGCAATATGGTTCAAAACTGAACTAATACTAAATACAAAACAATGTTTAAAATGGGATATAAAAATACCCAAAAACTAAAATAAACTATTTGAAAACATGTTATAGTCTGAAAGCCTCTAAACTATCTAAAAACTGTGGAGTTGATGGGATATGTCCCCAACTAACTCCGAACAACTAAAATAATAAAGTAATAAAATAATTATGCTATATACAAATGATGAGGACTCACTGCTAGTTTGGATGCTAAACGTCTGATCTACTAAGGATGCTCGGGAGCTCATGCTTCTAAAGCTATAGTATAAACACCATAGCACAAATAAGTTAGTACATTGAATGTATTGGTACACAAGTGAGGTAGTCTAAATGAAAGGTTTCATTTGGATGAACAATAATAACTGACTATATAACATAAAAGTGAGAATACATGCATGAATACATATCTGTAACTGAGGTCGTAATAATGCTAACTCATGAATTCGGATAACTTGGATATACTGATATCTGAGTACTAATACTGGGATGTTGACTGACTGAGTCTATTGAGTACTAAGGAGCTGATTTCATATTATAGATAAAGGAATGACTATTTTTGACAGTTCTGATTATGAAAAATGAATCTGATTGATTGTATTTGACATTCCTGAAATTGAACACTAATAATATGAGTTTCGTTTAAATTAATATACTATTAAATTGTTTCATGATAACATGATTACTAATTCTGAATATTGATAACATGAGTGACTGTATCTGACAGTCCTGATACTGATAGAACTAACTGAGTTCCGTACCGTACTTATTTAACTATATATAACGGTCGTAGATTTCTGTAGAACTGGACTGAGTTCTATTACTGAGACTAGATCTAAGAATAAAATGGTGGGAGGTAATGGTCTAACCGACATGCCCCAAAACTGAACAGGTGGGATCCAACCTGTAACTCCAGCTAAAAGTGTGTCAGTATCATGCTACGTGTAAAGACAAGCTATCAGGTAACCCTCTATGATTGGAAGCTCTTCTGTCAACCTTTTTGTAGGAATAACTCTAAACGAGATGTATTAGTATCCCTATGCACAGGGGTACATCTCAACCTACGCTGGCTATGTAGTTTTGGAATGGAAGGATTTCTTCTAGGGATCACACCCTCCACTGAATAATAGGTGAGTCCCTATCCTTGGGTTCACTCGATGCTGAATCCTACTCCCAACTGAATAGAGACTAGATTGATTATACTGAACAAAACTTTTATTGATGGTATTATTTAGCGAAGCGAAACTGAGTTCGCTGAGTTCCTTTGACTGATGGAATGCTATTGATATTTGAAGACCAACTGACGGTACTGAAGTTACTGAGATTTCTGGGAATACTGAGGTTACCGAGATTACATAGTACTAAGGTCACCGAACTTGCTTGACTACTGAGATTACTAAGATTACTAAATGAAACTGGACTGCTACTGAGATTACTAAGATTACGTGGATGGAATTTCATATACATATGTCATGCTTTCATCAACCTAATCTAATGGACATTCCCTCAACCATTCATAATGCATACAATATCATGGAAATCATTCCTAGTCATAGGGTAAAGGATGCATTTATCACTTGGGTCACAATTAAGCTATAATGCATAGTTTCTATTCTCTTAAGCATTTTATCAAACACCTAGGATGCATGACTTAGAGCATGGGCATGACCATCAAATTAACACAACAAAACTTCGTATATTATCTCAACTACAAATGATTCAGAGCATATACTAGCATAGGTTCATGAACAACACATAAAGATTCCAACTTGGGAATCATACAATCATAATCGCATAAACATAATCAGCCCACAACAAAATATTCACAATATAGGATTTAAAACTTTAATCTTAGACTTCATGTATGAAAGGAATCCATGAATCAACACTGTGCATACATTAGTTCTTGATTCTATGAATATTGAGGAGAGATTCTTAAATTTGATTCTTGAATTTGAATCACCATTTGAAAACCCTAGCTTGTTCTTGAGAGAAACTTGAGAGAAACCCTATATTTTGGATAAAAGATGGTTGAATCACGTGTTATTAGGTTTACATAGGGTTGAGAAATTGACCCTTTTAACCCTTGGACGCGTATATTATTTTTAAGAAAATTTCCCGATTTGGTAGGCTAGCGTGATGCGGTGCTATCATGCCGTGTCACTGGAAATTGCCAAATAGGAACTAAGATGATAGCATAAGGTGGTGAAATTGAGTTGCAATATTGGATGGGACCAGTAAGTTCACCGTGATATGGTGGTATCACGCTGAGGTACTTGAAAAATGACAATTCTGAATTCGAACCATAGCGCGACAAGCCACAATCGTGGATGCTCACTAAATTTTGATGATTGCTATTTTGATCTTCTCCGCAATGTGCTGATGGCTCAGGTGGGACACTATCTTACTAAATGGCTCTAACACTTCAACAAGGTGTGGGTTTTGGGTGAATTTGGTAGCGATTGAAAACTTATTAAATTTCCCACATGACAAACAGTGGATTCATCTTTGATACAAATTTTTGATATTTTTTGGGATGAATTTAAGCTAGGTAAAAGTATGGGGTATTATAATATCTCTTCCATGGGAATATTCATCCTCAAATAAGACTGACTGAGATAGGAGAAACAATAAGCTGAAGTACATTTTGAACATGAACTACTAAAACATGACTTCATGACTGATATTACAGAGATTCATACTGAGCATGCATATCTGATGCATGATTTTATGACTGTACTGATTCATGACTACATGGAAGGGATTACAGATAAGATGATCACACATATCTAATATATGAATACATGACTGAACAAACTCATGAACATGCTACTGAAAATTTAGGGATAAAGATGCTAGGTTTGAAATGAAAACTGAACATGGAACCGAATGCCACATTTGTAACTGAAATCTGAAGATTAAACTGGATAAGCTTAAAAAAAGATATTACCTTGGGATAAGCCTAAGTTTAATTACTAAATATGCATGAGTGGAAACATGAGAACGTAACTGGGTCTGGAACGTGATACATGAGCTGAATATTGTGACCTGAACGGAGTACCTTGAACACATGACATACGATTGATATTGGATCTAGAGGGTCAACCTATGGGTATCCACTACTCCAAATTTGATTCGTTATGTGAATATTGAATGGAATGTTTTTGTAATAAACGTTTGGGAGTTCATAGTGTATCCCTCCCTTAGGACACTATGTCCCTAAAAACTGACTTGACTTTGGTACTAAGGCAAACTGGGATGATGCATAGGGCACCTACGAACTGAATCATGACTGAACATCTAGGATCTAAAACTAAGGCATAATACATGAACTGAGCTGATCTCGCAACTACTAGGACTTTCTATCTTTGAATAGTTACATTTCTGAGATTTTTATTAGTAGGACTAGGTGGAATGATGGGAAACCACACCATATAAACTTGATGCCTGATTCCTAAATTGGATTACTGGCTGATCGATTTAACTTATACTAAAAACTTATACTTAACTAAAGTACTTCTTCTTTACCTAAGACTACTGAAAATATTCGCATGAGCACTGAGCACGAATGCCTAAACATACTAACTTATCCGATTGACTGAATAACTGATAGTTGAATACTCGGTTTGCAATAAAGAACTCTACTTAGTCTTGAATAATTGGACTGCAACTGTAGAGTATTATGCATAGGAGAGTTCTGAACACTTAAACTGTAACTGACATGGTAACTGAGTTTTTTTATAGCCACGCAGTGATGACTGACATAAGTCGAGCATCTTAAAGTATACTCTTACTTACACTCTATAGTTTCCAAACTACTAATTACAACCTCTTGCTAGCCCTTTACTAGGACACTAACATAAAATTCAAGCCTATCTTCATCATTACACCCTCATATAAAATAAGAACGCAACAAGCTTCCCTTAATCAAAAAGAATTTACTCTCTCCCATCAAAGAGACTACTCATCACCACACTATTTTCATAGTGAGAGCTTATTAAAGGATTAAATCAGGAGGATCTAACACATGAATGGACACTCACTGAATTTGACACTTGACTAAAGCATGAGGAATAGAATATAAACATCAAGGATTTACCAAGAGGTCTGAACTGAGGGTATATATGACATAGTCTGAACTTGGACAATAATTAGGAGTGGAACATAAGTCATGTGGGTTGAACATACCATAAAACATGGCTTGAGTACATGATTCGTGAGATGCATGACCTGAGTTTGGATTTTTCTATATTCGTGGGACATGATATGTATTACTGATGGGAATAGAGATGAACTCCCTTTGCTGGGAAATAAGAGCACACACGATTTTATGGAACACATGTGAACATAAACTTTATTTATGGAACTGAGATGTGAAGAATACATAGGCATCATGGTGACTGAAGTCCCAAACCTTACAGTGAGATAAGGATGAGTCGGGAATCATCTTTCCTTACTTTTTTCTATATGTACTTGCATTACTACATGAATTTGAGAGCACGAATTAGTCTCTTTATCTATTCTGTCCCCTTTGGCTTTAATCCATTATCATAAGTCTGTGAAAACTTGACTAAACCTTGAACCGAACTTCAATTATTATCACATACTTACACTCTATTTGACACATGCTTGCCTTACTAAAAACATCATCTGATTTTGATTCTTCAAATACTATAAATATTGCATCTCCTAATTCACATCCACACCTTCATACTTAATTTTAGGTAATTACTCTTAAATTTTTGCTTGCACTGTTCAAGCCTACTAGTCTACCTTGGTAAAACTATCCCTATGAATACATAATCTTCTTAATATGGATAACGTTGTCCCAACTCTACTACTGCTAAACTCTTGGGTTCATGCTTCTAAATTATGGTCACATACTATCATAGGATTCTAAGAAGGGATCTGATGGCAATCTAATTTTGGGTTTGCAAATGAGTTCTCATGATCATAAGTGAGATCAGCACAACTTAGGAACATAATGAAACTGATGGGATATATTTGAGCCTGTGGGCGATCCCATAACTGTCTGTGGGGACTATCTGAGAAAGCCCTACCCCTAGGACCTTGAGCTTCACTATTTCTGTTACCTTGAACGTAAGGTGGAGTTAATATAAGTGGAGCATGATGAGACCTACATGAATTTCTTAGAGAACCTTTCTATAGCACGATCTAAAACATGAAAGAAGGGAAATAATTCCTAAAACATCTCATAGCCTCCTATACATAAGTGTGGTGCATAATACACCCATGTACAAGATTCTACTAGATGCTACTTTTAAGAGTTCCTAGGACACTATTGAACCTTAGGCTCTGATACAAAGTTTGTAACGCCCCATATTTGGTACTGAAAACGTTACACAATGCTCATGACCCTAAAGGACCATAAGCTAACCCATGAATGATATCTGTAATTGATCACTGAATAATATACTCTAAATATGTAAGACACAAGTTATAAGTCCATAATGTTCAAAACTGAACTAATACTAAATATAGAAATAGGTTATAAAAATACACAAAAACTGAAATAAACTGTCTAAAAATATTTTGTAGTCTGAAAGCCTCTAAATTGTCTAAAACTATAGAGTTGATGGGATATGTCTCCAACTAACTTCGAACTACAGAAATAATAAAGTTATAAAATAATCATGCTATCCTCGAATGATGAGGACTCACTGCTAGTCTAGATGATGAATGTCTGATCTATTAAGGATGCTTGAGAGCTCATGCTTCTAAACCTATGGTATAAAATACCATAGCGCAAATGCATCAGTACATTAAATGTACTAGTATGCAAGGGAGGTAGGCTATAAGCAAGGGTTCATATGCGTAAAAAATAATAACTGAATGTATAAAATAAATGTGAGAATACATACATGAATACATAACTGTAACTGAGGTCGTGATAACACTGACTCATGAATTTTGAGAATGTGGATATACTGATATCTGAGTACTAATACTGGGATACTGAATGACTAAGTCTATTGAGTACTAAGGTATTGATGTCATATTACAGATAAAGGAATGACTTTTTTGATTATGAAAAACTTGTCTGATTGACTTTATCTGACCATCCTGAAACTATATACTGATAAAATGAGTTTCGTATAAACTAATATACTATTAACTTGGTTCGTGATAACATGATTACTGATTCTGAATACTGATAACATGAGTAACTGTATCTGACAGTCTTGATACTAATGGAACTAGTTGAGTTTTGCACTGTACTGATTTGACTGTATCTGATACTTCTAGATTTGTATAGAACTGAACTGAGTTTTATTACTGAGACTGGATCTAAAACTGAGACTGTGGGAAGTAATCATCCAACCAACACGTCCCAAAACTAAACTGATGGGGTATAACCTGTAACCCCAGTTTGAAAGGTATCAGTACCATGCCACCGGAAAAGATAAGCTATGAGGTAACCCTCTATGATGGGAAGCTCTTCCGTCAACCCTCTTGTAGGAATAACCCCAAATAAGATGTATTAGTAGCCTTACACATAGGGTACATCTCAACCTACGATGGCTAAGTAGTTCTAGAATGCAAGGTTTGCTTCTAGGGATCACACCTTCCATTGAATAGCAGGTGAATCCCTATCCTTGGGTTCACTTGGTGTTGAATCCTACTCCCAACTGAATAGACACTAGATTGATTATTCCAAACTAAACTGTTACTGATGGTATTGTTTTAGCAGAGCTAAACTGAGTTTGCTGAGTACCGTTAACTGATGAAATACTACAGAGATCTGAGGACTGATTGAGGGTACTGAAGTTACTAAGATTTCTGTAAATAATTAGTTACCAAGATTATTGAATACCGAGATCACTAAACTTACTGGACTAATAAGATTACTTAGATTACTGAGATTCTTAATATTACTGAATGAGACTAGACTGATACTGAGTTTTCCAGAGTTACATGACTGACTGAATTCTACTGATCATGGCTTGACTGATAGTATCATGAAAACATGACACTTGTACTAGGCACATAGCTAGTTTGTCGGGTACAAGTACTCCTAGGACTCGATCGCATGAAACTGACAAGATTTGACACTTCTTGAACACATAACCAATATCAACAATTCATGTAACAATAAGTTAGATATTTCATGAAACACATGGTTATCATAATGTTGTACGTGGATGGAATTGGATATAGGCATGTCATACTCACATCAACCTAATCTCATGGAAATTTCATCAACCATTAATAATTCACACAATATCAGAAAAGTCATTCTTGGTCATAAGGTAAAACATGCATTTATCACTTGGGTCACAATTAAGCTATAGTGCATAGTTTCTATTCTCTTAAGCATTTTATCAAACACCTAGGATGCATAACTTAGGGTATCGGCAAAACCATCAAATTAACACAACAAATATTCATATTTTAACACAATTTAACATGTTTCAGACCTGATACTAGCATAGGTTCATGAACAACACATAAATATTCCAACTTGGGAATCATACAATCATAATCACATGAACATAATCAAGCCGCAATAAAATATTCACAATACAAGATTTAAAACTTGATTCTTGGGCTTCATGGATGAAAGAAATCCAAGAATGAACATTGTGCATACCTTAGTTCTTGATTCTATGATGATTGACGGAGAGATTCTTTAATTTGAGTCTTGAATTTGAATCCCCAATTGAAAACCCTAGCTTATTCTTGAGAGAAACTTGAGCAAAACCCTATTATTTGGATAAAATATGGCTGATTCACATGTTATTGGGTTTATATAGGGTTGAGAAAGTAACCCTTTTAACCCTTGGACGCGTAATTTATTTTTCAGAAAATTTCTCGATTTGGCAGGCTGGTACGATGCATCGCTATCATGCCGTGTCACTAGAAATTTCTATCTAGGAACTGGGCTGACGGCGCGATACAATGAAATCACGTTGCAATACTGGAGCAAACCTGAATGTTCACCGCGATGCGTTCGTATCATGCTGAGACACTAGAAAAAAGATGTATTTGAATTTGAGTCCTGGCGTGATGCTCCATAATCGTGAAAGATCACTAGATCTTGACGATTTCCATTTTGATCTGCTCCGCGATGTGCTGCTGGCTCAGTTGGGACACTGTCTTGCTAAAGTCTCTAACTCTTTGCCCGGGTGTCGGATTTGGGTAAATTTTGTAACAATAGAAAACTTATTGGATTTCCCATATGATAAAAAGTGAAAATCTTGAAAATAACACATGTATAAAGTGTTCTTCTTTGAAACAAGTCCTTGATATTTGTGGGATGAATTTAAGATAGGTTGAAGTACGGGGTATTACAAAGGGTTATATAATGTGAGGACTCAAGGTTTTGAGGTGGGAAATATCCAGACTATACTCTGCTCAAAAGCTAAAAACCAAGTCCCTGGTGGGTACGACCAAACCCGTTAGCTGTACTGTAGGGTATGAGTAGTTCCCTAACTTATACAATAGACCCCACAATGGTCCCCTATACCGATTAACATACAACTACCTAGGTCTAAGTCATATCTTAAGGTATGAAAAGTTCCCACATCTCTTATCTTCGACAGATTCAACTAGCAAAGCCAATAAGCATCATAGACTTGTAATCATACACCTCGTATCTTACGATATGACTAGTATGATGTTGAGATGTACTTGGGAGGAATACCAACAAAAACAAACTACCTAGATAAAGTTAGAGGCATCCCAAACCGTATCTTTGGGTACGATTGGTACCCTTGAGTCGTACCTTGCCTAGAGTATCCAAAACTCAAGAAATTCTTTAAGGGTAAAAGTTTAGGGTGTTTCATACTCCCCCTCTAGGATCATTCATCCTTGAATGATAGGTAAGGGACAAAAGAAAAATGAGATAACACATTAACACCCATCAAACCTTTCCTTCAACCAAAATAGAGGACGAAGACATAAACCAAGATGAGAAAATCACCACATATACCAAGCATGATCTACGCCCCAACAATGTCATTCTGACCTCTCGCTAAGTTAGAAAGAAAGGATGCATGAGAAACAATTTACCATCTTAACCATGTTAGGAAACAAAGATATGTCAAAGAACACCTACCGTATGCATAAGTTTATAGAATGAAGAAATAACATGGATACTTTGACTCTATGTCCTCTTATGCATCCTAAATGGATTACTTGGGCTTTTGGTTCCAACATAGATCCTTTACTGAACCCCACTCCTATTGTCTGCAACCGGTGAATATGCCAACCAAAGATCCTAAATGGGACCTCTTTAGAAGAAAGAGTCCAAGATACCAACACCACCCAAAGAAAATAATCAAATAAGGACCATTAACACCTTACCTCATTACTAACAAATGGAATACCTAGTGAATGGAACTCCTGCTAGATAGTAAGTCCAATTCAACTTACAATTTCTCAAAGACATATAACTACGAGAGCTTGAGTCAAACCATACTCTAATTCCATGTTCAAGCCAATCCAAATAAAAATGGGCTAACTTAGGCCATCGAGCTCTACTCCTTACATTCACCCAAAATACACTTCGCCTCATCACCATTTTAATATGAAAACCATAAGTAAAATACATGGGAAAACAATGACCAACTATTAGAACCAAAAAAAAACTTCTTGTTGAAAACACAAAACCATAACACAATTATGCAAAGAAAACAATTAATAAATCATGCCTCCCCAAGTCTCTTAACTACCCATCACAACTATTTGTATATCTACTAAACATAACATTAAATCCCACCGCCTATATACTTGCAATATGATCTATCCTTTAAAAGATCTAGATCTCCTATAGCTTTTACAATAGTTTTCTCTACCTATTCCTTTCCTAACCATTTCTCATGACAATAACATTACCTAACCTTTCAATACCTTAACTCTAGTCAACACCCTAGACACTTCCCCACTAAGGGACTTCAACATTCCTCATTAAAAACCATCACCATACTTCCCATGCCACTACCATCATAATACAAGAAAGATCATTAAGGAACAAAATTACAAAAATAATCCATGCCGCTGTAGGCAAGACTCCCAAAACAAAACATGTCATCATAGGCACTGAATACTTTATCAAAACCACCTAGACCATAATAAAGAACCATTCTGACATAACCATAGTATAATAGGAGTACATAGGACTGGACACCATAAGAAATACAAAAGCATATACCATAGGCAATGTAATGTAAAGTCTAGACTCATATCTAGGGAACAAGGAAAATATTAAAAGCAAACTTTAGGCATAAGCATAATTAGAATCTATAAAACACTAGTAGAGTAATTTCTTAACCGAGATAGAACAGAATTATTGGAAAATTCAACTAGATCTTCCTTTAGAGTCCACCGCAAGAAGAAAATTTAAGATTAACCCTCAACCTTCATTCCATTACACTAATAAGCACAATACTTTGCTCTAGTATGTATCACCAAGGTGTATACTGGGGGCGCTTTGTTTTCATATACCCAAAACATTATTCATCAAAATGCTACCTAGAGCCCAATATAGTAAGAAAAACTCCATGCTCTAACCCATCTAATGACTAGAACCCCAATATGTCCATTCAACCTGGAGCCCCAACCTATAAGTCACAACTTTTCACACTATCAAATTTTCCCCAAGCCATCATCCTCACCCCTTTCGTACACCTCATCTATCAAACCAATTTACCTCTATAATTCCAATATAGCTTCTCCTGAGCTATCATATTCTCTTTATCGAAATAAATATCTAGATTCAAACCTAGTATTTATCTCCCAACATGCACTACTAACCAGGCAACCAATATAGAGAATACAAATATGGTCCACCCCAAATAAAAAACACCTTAAATTCCTTATTCGCCCACCAATAAACTATACCTTTATAGAGAAAACCATTCTCAATTAGGATAACTTAATTGTTCCTTAAGATGTTTTATCTCAATCAGAACCATTCGATAAAGAATGAATAAAAATTGGACAAGTTTTCAAAATAAGACGAATCCAAAACATAAACTCCCCATTAAAAAGACACTATAAGGGTCATCAAGAAGGACCTCAGGAAAAACCATTCACCACCAAAACCAAATGCAAAGAATGACTTTCTGAGTTAGAACCTTTACCATGACCAAATAATAGAAATACCTCTTAGAGACAAACCTCAGAGTTTTAAGATATAATTTAATATTTCCCTTAATAGCTAGAGAATAAAACTATCCTCCCACTCAATAACCGACTCACCATGTAGTCTAAAGACAACTTGTATGAACCCAACAATTTTATAATACATAGAGTGAGTATAAGAAATCCATCCCACTGAATGCCATCAATATCTACCATATCTAATTCAAACTAATCTACCAAGACCAACAAATACCAAACACCCCTAAAGAATATTCTAGCAATCACAAAGTCATTTACCAGGGTAGAAGTTGAAAAATATAGGGAGTCCAAAACAACCTTGTGACCAAAACCAAAATACACAACCAAAACTGGGGTGATAAGGAGAGAGGGGACCAAATACCAAATAACCAATACTTATAATGGGAAAGGAGTAATAAAAATATTGGTATCAATCTCAAAATATATATCATACTCCTGAGGGGTAGTGAAGTACTTGAGATGATCCCAACCAATAAATGAGCTAGAAGAAGCACCCCTTGGTGCAAGAGATAGAGAAGTGGCAACTGGTACCCGATTTGCCCAAGCAACAATCATTATGGGACACTCCTATATCATGTGGCCCAACTGACCATAACTAAAACACCAATTCCTCTCTTTCTTACAACAACAATAGTACGATCGACCATAAAATCTACAAAGAGGATAAGATGGTCAAATTAGGCCCCAATGGCTAGAGATTGGGCACCTTGTTCCCTAGAAGCATTATAATTCTTAAAATACCAGCCTCCAAATAGATTCATATAAGAAGCACAAGCCATAGAATAATAGTTAGGACTCATCCAATTCTTTCTCTTGAACTTCTTACCACCATACTATGGGCCTTTTCTTTGTTTAGAAAACTGAGACCCCTTACCTTATCTATATCCTGACCTTACCTTATTTCTTCTTATACCAATAAAACTGGCCTTATATGCAAATGTTGTCACTATCTAGGTTAATATATTAATAGAATAACAAAACTTGACATTGGTCACCTCACCTTGAGGTAACCGAGAATGAGTGCCACCTTTAAAAATAGGATTAGTGGAGAATAGTGAGACTCCATAGGGAAAACCAAAACCTATAACCCTAGACTAGGTCTATGCCATATGAGCTGGACAAGATCTATTTATGTTGTCCTCGACCGGGATGGGTGAGTTTCAATAAAATTTTGGTCATTGAGAGGACCTGATCTGAAGATGAACCCAAAGAAGATTTAGGAAAGAGTTTAATACCTTAGACTCCATATCCCAAAAGTAGACAAACAAGAAAGTGGAACATTTTTAAATGCCTCTATGATTATAAGTATGGTGCACGACATACCTATAAGAAAGACTTTACTCGACACGACTTTGTGGACACCTACGACACAAAAACATAGTCTCTGATACCAACTTAAACATGTCCCAAAATAGGGACTTATCATATTGGGTGATATCAAGTCCAGCCGAGACTAGAGACCACCCCTCATACCCAACCCAATAAAACAAACATAATCCCTGAGTCAAATGGGACATAAATGAAGACACATATTATCAAGGTAATAACTTTGGGATAAGCCTATATTCGAGGCCAACCCAACCAAGTCAACCCATCCAATATCCAACAATTGACTTTGTCGAAAGCATAAACCAAAACAAAAATGTTAACCTAATGTATGTTTATATATATATAACATGATCAATCTATACCCAAGTCCATAATTGCCCATAAAAAACAAAAGAGTACATAGTCGGGATATGGCCCCAACCATAGATAAACACCAAAGTATATGAAAGACAAACATATGTAGAATAATCCATGACATGAAATAGATTCCATTCAAATTATGGATGGTTACTACTTCAATATAACACCGATTGTTCCCTAATCAGATCAATAAGCAAGAGAAATATTATGGCCAGTTCTTGTATCAGGACGGGATACAACCGCCTTAAGATGGGTTAACAGATGAATGCTAGCATGTACTCTGGATAAAGATAAAATAATGCCAACCTTTAAAACCAAGTTTTAATACCCCTTATTATTCTTAGCCCAGTGAAGCTACTAAGTGCATGCATAAGAGACTTAAAGCCTAAAAATTTCACTAAGTGTTGGGGACTTATTCATTTGAAAGGCCTCTTACTTGGAGGATTTTTAAATTGGTTTTCCTGACCATGAGACGTAGGTTTTTTAGTTAATTCATGTTCAGGGGTGTAAGGAGCATGTATCGAAGAAGTTTTTAATTTTTTAGATGATGATTGGGTAATGTTTAAATCATGATTCTAGTAGTTCATGGCGGTAGTGCTGTGTCGTGGTCTTAAGAAATGGAACTCTTACCGCCTCATGATGAACCTTTAAATTACAATCCATTTATGAATTTAATTTCCTGAGGTAAATTATGTATTTTTCCCTCAACCCAATTTGTCAAATCAATAAATATAATACCATTTAGGGCATGATTTGCCCATCTACTCAAAGTTTTACTAAAATTCCAACTCTTTCCTCCCTAAGAATTAAATTCCATTACCTTCTCTTCTAGAAAACAAAGAATTCAAGTTCCCCAATCAAAGAACATTTAAGAAAGCATCAAGATTGGTGTTTCTCTCTCCATATTAAGGGGTTAAGGCATGTGTGATGTTCATCCATGGGCCTTTTTTCACCCATGGAGTACAAGAACCCTTTTTATTATAAAATTATGAGTTGTTATTTAAATTTTCAGGTTAATATTATAATTGTTTTCAAGTGGAATGGATTATGGCATGTTTTGAATGTTGTAGTTCCCTATCATATTCATGCGATACAAGATAGACCCCCAATTTTTGTTTTTTGTTATGTAATTATGCTACCTTATCATATTTTAAAGCATCCTCATGCTAAAGTCTTAATCTGCATGTGTTTGATAAAATACCAATGTGATGGATTTTGAATAATGAATACCTATTATGGTTTTCAAAGCATGTATATTTCCTCTTAGTACTAATGGGTTATGAACACCCGACACCATGTTTTTACATAACTTCATTATCTTCAGAATGATTTTAGACAAACCATGAGCATTATCACTCAGTTAGTTGTTATTATTAGATATTTCATCAGGTATGCTTAGTTCCATCAAGTAAATAGTGTCATTTAGTTAGGAGTAGAATTCAGCACAAAGCAAACCCAGGGATGGAGGCATTCTTACTAGTTTAGTGTTTTACCCTTTGTAGTAATCCCTGAGTTATAAAACTACATATCCAACGTGGGTTTGAGATTTTTTCTTGCATATTTAGGGATGACACATATCATATAAGTTTCTTACCAATATAGGGTGACTCCTTAGTCCTTTAGAACACCAATTAAGTAGATCCACACAACCAGTATTAGTACTCATGGTATGTACTGACACCCTTCCAACTAAGGTCATAGATTGAACCCCGATTAGATCAGATTAAGGTATGTCAGTTAGATAATACCTCCCATAATCTTAGTATAGTATTCATTATAATCTTAGTTCAGGTATGCTTGACAAAAGCATATAGATTACCAGTCATTCAATTATCAGATTTCAGTATTTTAGTCTACAGAATATTTTAGAAATATATATATATGCTTGGTCTTACATTTTAAAATATTTTAGTTATCATACATCCATGTTTAGATATCTTATGCTATTTTGTTATTCCATATCTCATATGTACTATAACCATGTATATAAGCCTAACCTTATCTCATATACCAGTTTATTCAAAGTACTGACCATATAATCTTCTTTGCACTATAATGTCTTTTATCATAGGTTTGAACGCTTTGTTTCCTAACTTTACTTAGACTGTCCAGTACTTTAGCAGTAGTAGTGAGTCCTCATCTATCAAGACCCACTGTTTTTATTCAATTATTTTTGTATTTTTTTGTTAGTTAGTTGGAGTTACTTGGGGCCAATCCCTTCAACAATTTAGTCAATTTAAAGGCTTTCAAACATTTAGACAGTCAGATAGATTGCTAGTCAATTCATCAGTCTTATCAATTGACTTTCAATATTTTTATCAAATATTCCAACTTGTGATTTGATAATATTTTCAGTATTTAGACCTTATTGATTCCTCAGTATTTTTCTCCATATGTCTATTGTACTATTTTATTTAGTGCTCAAAGCAGGTCCAGTTCACGGGTTAGCGTGTGGTCATTTATGACCATAATCACCAATGTCGCGACTTGGGGGTAGCTTCGGGTTGTGACAAAACATGTTATTAGATTCTAATGTTTTATAGTGTCCTAGGGAGTTCAAAAGCTGCGTTGAGTAGAGTCTTGTACATGGGTTTAAAGAACACCACAGTTATGGACAATTGACTATAATACGTTTAAGGAAAAGTTTTTCTTTTTCAGTATTCATGTCATGTAAACATGCATAATCTTTATTTAAACCTCCCTTTCTAACTTATTCTTCTTTCTATTTATAGATAATGCCTTCATAAAGAAATAATAGAATAAGAAATGGATATTATCCTGCACCTCCGCATATTCAGGAAGATCCACTGAATGAGCATGTCTCTCATGTTGGGTTCAGAGCTGTATTCACTACCTTAGCTCACTTTGTAGCTACTCAGAACAATTAACAGGCTATTACCCTAGCTATCCTAGTGGCAAATACAACTGTAGCTAGGATTTAGAATTTCACTTGAATAAATCCCCTATTATTTTTAGGATCCAAGTTTGAGGAAGATCTACAAGAGTTTTTTCATATGGTTCAGAAGGTGAATGATATCATGGGTGTCACTTTGAGTGAGAGTTTTGAGTTGGATACATACAACTTTAAGGATTTAGCTCATACTTAGTACAAGCAGTGAAAGTAGGATAAGGTGGTGAAGGCAGGGCCTATTGAGTGGGATAAGTTTTCCACGGCCTTCATAGAGAGGATCTTTTCATTAGAGTTGAGGGAATATAAGGTAATAGAGTTCATTAATTTGAAGTAGGGTAATACGAGTTTGAAATAACACTCACTTCAGTTGACTTAGTTGGCGAGGTATGCTCCTTTGAAAATGGATGATAATAAGTCTAGAATGAGCAAGTTTGTTCTAGTATAGAAGATAGTATGGTAATGAGTGTATAATTGGTATGCTGATTAAGGAGATGAACCTACCTAGGCTTATGGTTCATACTTAATAAATTGAAGAATAAAAGATTAAGGAGAAAGAGAGAGAGAATAATAGGGCTAGAATAAGTAGCTTAAACTTTTCTCAGTTGAGGTTAGTGAGTAATAACCATCTTCAGTTTTGTAAGAAGTTTTTAGCCCTAGCTCTATCTTTAACCAGTATACCAATGGAAAAGTTTAGGAATGATAGTTGGGACAGAGCACTAGGCTCGAAGTCCCAAGGTAGTGTGAATAGTAGTTGTAATAATCCTCTTTGTGGGAAGTGTGGTAGGAATCATCAGTGAGTTGTAAGGCTGGTAGTGATAGATGTTTTTGATGTGGCAAGCTAGGCCATAGAATTAAAGAATGACCTTAGGTGGGTCATAATAGTCAGCATAGTCATTCCCAAGTTCCAGTCAGTTGCCTGACTCAATAAGGTACAATTTTTAGTACAACCAGTGAACAATACCAGAATAAGATGTATGCACTTCAGTCCTTACATTATCAAGAAAGTTCTCTTAATATAGTTATAGGTACATTACAGTTTTTTATCTTTATGTGTATGTTTTTTACACCCTGGAGCTTCACGTTCTTTTGTAACCCCTATATAGATGTTAATTTTAATGTCAATCTAGAAATATTAGAAGCGCCTATATCAATGTCTACCCCAGTGGTTAAATCTATTATAGTAAGATGGGTATTCAAAAACTGTCTAGTTACAGTAACTAAAAAAGTTAGTGCAATTGATCTTGTGGAGTTAAAGATGATTGATTTTGATGTCATTCTCGGCATTGATTGGCTCCACTCGTTCTATACTTAGTTGACTGTAGAGATAGATTCGTCTAGTTTTATTTCCTAATAAACCAGTTATTAAATAGAGGGGTAGTACTTTAGTGATAAGGGGTCAGATTGTTTCATATCTTAACGTAAGAAAAATGGTATCTAAGGGGTGTGTTTACCATCTTGTTCAAGTCAAAGACTCTAGTTTTGAGATTCCAAGTCTTGAGTTAGTTTTGGTATTATGGGAACTTCCATACATTTTCCCTAAAGATCGTCCTGAAGTTTCTTGAACAAGGGAAATTGACTTATGAATCGATCTCCTTCCATATTCCCATCCTATCATAATTCCGCTCTATAGAATGGCTCCAACTAATCTCAAAGAGTTGAAATAACAATTGAAAGACCTCTTAGATATGGGATTCATCAGACTCAGTGTTTTCCCGTAGGGCGCTCCAATCTTGTTTGTACATAAGAAAGATTATTCTATAAGAATGTGCATAGATTACCATCAATTAAACAAAGTCATAATCAAGAATAAGTATCCACTCCCCATGATTGATGACATGTTAGACCAACATCAGGGTGCCAGTTATTCTCTAAGATAGACCTCAGATCCTGCTAGTATCATGTTAGTGTCAGAGAATGTCGCCATCCAAAAACAACCTTCACAACACGCTATGGTAACTTTAAATTAATAGTTATGTCTATTGGACTAAGAACTCCATAACAACCTTCATGGACTTGATGAATCTAGTGTTTAAGAATTACTTGGACATGTTCATCATATTCTTCATTGATAATATACTTGTCTATTCCTATAGTGAAAATGATTTTTCAAACTATCTCAAAATTGTATTGCAGACTCTTAGACCACATTAGTTGTTCGCCAAATTCAGTATGTGTGAGTTTTGGATAAGATCATTATCTTTCCTTGGCCGTTTATTTCTTGTGACTGCATTAGAGTTGATGCTCAAATGACTAAACTAGTGAGAAACTTACCCAGATCTATCTTTCCACCAGACATCAAGAGATCCTTAGGTTTGTGTTGCTATTACCGATTGTTTATTGAGGGGTTTTCATCACCTATAAGTTGATTGACTTAGAAGAAAGTCTAATTTTAGTGGTTAGGTTCTTGTAAAAAGAGTTTTAAGAAGTTGAAGACTGGATTTAACTCAGGTTGACTGTTATGCTTCTAAAGTTTGTCTTCATTATGTATTAATGCAGATAGGAAATGTCATAGCCTATTCCTCTAGACATATTAAGCCTTAGGAAAAGAATTACCTTACCCATGGTCATGAGTTCGCAGTTACTGTTTTTACCTTTAAAATTTTGATCTATTATCTTTATGGGGTTCATGTTAATGTGTACATGGATCACAAAAATTTGCAGTATGTTTTTGTGCAGAAGGATTTAAATCTTTGTAAAAGAAGGTTGCTTGAGTTGTTAAAATATTATGGTATGAGTGGGTTGTATTATTCGAGTAAGGCAAATATAATGGCAGACACCGTTAGTATATTGTTTATGGGTAGTGTCGTTGATGATGAGAATGATAAGAAAAAGTTAGTCAGAGAGGTTCATCTTCCTTCTTGATTATGTGTTTGGTTAGTTGATTTAGCTAAGGGTAATATATCGGTTAAGAATGGAATGGAATATTCTTTGGTGAATGAAGTTAAAAAGAGCAAGATAGGGATTCTAGTATGGTTAAGTAGAATGAATCAGTTATAGATCAGAAAGTAAAGGTTTTCCCCAAGGGGGAGATGGTATTTTACATTGTTAGAGTTGGTTGTGTGTGTCGTGTGTTGATTCTTTAAGACAACGAGTTTTAGCAGAATCACATGGTGGGCTTTACTCCATTCACCCAGAAGCCACTAAGATGTATCATGATTTGTGGGAAATCTATTGGTAGAGTGGAATGAAGAGGGATATTGAAGAAGTTTGTAGGAACCCATAAAATCCTAAAGCTTAATTCAGTCCTTTAAGCTAGTCAAGGGGTCCAAACTTAGAAAATTCTAGCAAGGTTCCCAACCTTAGTCTATTATTTGCCTTTGAAAGTTGGCAATCTTATTTTTCCACTTCAACATCCTTTAATGGTTTGTATTTTTATTAGTTCATGATCAGGAAGGTCAATAGGTATTACTGGAAAAGTTTTGGACTTTTTGGAACACCTTTAGATCATGTTTGGAGTCCCATAATAGTGGACCAACGCGATCATGGCGTGCCTCATCGCCAATCACATTGGTCAACATTTGTGCCAGCTACCAGAGCCAAAACTTCTGAGGCTCGACGCGTCAATTATCCTATCGCAACAATCAATGTGTAGCGTCGCTTGTAGCGTCAACACCTAATATTTAGTCATTTAATTTCCATATTTTAAAGGGCAGAAGTGTTAATTTCCCATCCTTAGATAAACCCAATAACACGTGATTCAGCCATATTTCACCCAAAATATAGAGTTTCTCTCAAGAACAAGTTAGGGTTTTGAATTAAGGATTAAAATTAAATACTTAAATTCAAGAGTCTCTCCGTTAATCTTTGTAAAATCAGGAACTAAGGTATGTCAGGTATTGATTTATGGATTTCTTTCATCCACGAAGTCCAAGAACCCTCTTTCGAATTATAAAACATGATATTTATGTTGTGGGTTCTTTGTAACCATGTTTATCTTGTTGTTTGATTCCCAAGTTGAAATCTTTATTTGTTTTCATGAAACTACTTTAGCATGCAATATGAAATCCATGAATTGAGTTGTTTATGATGTGTAATTTGATGATTTCACCTATGCCCTAATTTATGCATGTAGGGTGTTTGACAAAATGGGAAGGAAGATAGAAATTGGGTATTATAACTCAAATAATAAATGCATGCTTTATCCTTATGACCAAGACTGACTTCCATGATATTGTGTGCATTATGAGTATTTGATTGAATGTTCATGAGATTAGGTTGATGAAAGTATGACATATCTATATGCAATTCCATGCACGTACAACATTATGACAACCATGTGTTTCGTGAAATCCCCAACTTATTATATTATGAATTGTTGATATTGGTTATATGTTCACAAAGTGTCAAGTCTTGTCAGTTTCATGCTATCGAGTCCTAGGGGTACTTGTACCCGATAATTTAGCAATGTTCCTAGAGTCAGTGTCAGTTTTCATGATACTTCCATTCAAGGCATGATCATTAGAATTTAGTAAGTTACATGACTAAGGAAAACTGAATAATCTCAGTCAATTATTTGATCTTAGTAGTACACCATCAGTCAACGGAATTTAGTGAACTTGGTTCAAATCAGCTAAAAGATACTATCAGTAATAGTTTAGTTCAGTTTAAATCAGTTCAGTGTCTCTTCAGTTGGGAGTAGTATTCAGCACCTAGTGAACCCAAGAATAGGGACTCACTTATTATCCAGTAGAGGGTGTGATCCTTAGAAGAAATCCCTGCATTCAAGCTCTACGTAGCCCGCATAGGTTGAGATTTACCCTATGAGTTTAGGGATTATACACCTCATTTTTATTTTCCCCACTAGAAGGGGTTGACGGAAGAGCTCCCTGTCAGAGAGGGTTTACTTACAGCTTATCTTTACCTGTGCAATGGTATTGACACCCTTATAGCTTTGGTTATAGGTTGGACCCCACCAGTTTAGTTTTGGGTCATGTCGGTTAGATGATTACCTGCGACAATCTCAGTTTCGAATCTAGTCTCAGTAATAGAACTAGTTTAGTTCTATAGTTTTAGGATTGTCAGATACAGTCGCTTAGCTTAGTACCAAACTTAGCTAGTTCCATCTGAATTAGGACTATCAGACACATTCACCCTGCTAATAGTATATTAATTATACAAAATTCATGTTACCAGTATTCATATTTCAGGACTGCTAGGTATAGTCAATTGGACTAGTTCTTAATAATCAGAACTACTAGAAATAATCATTCCTTCATTAGTAATATAACATCAGTTCCTCAGTACTCAATAGACTTAATATTTTAGTATCCCAGTATTAGTACCCAAATATCAGCAAATCCACATTATCAAAATTCATGAGTCAATGTTATCACGATCTAAAATACAGTTACATATTCATGCATGTATTATCGCGTTCATGTTATTTAGTCATTTAGTATTGTTTATGCATATGATCCATTTTATTCAGCCTACCTCACTTGCATACCATTATATTCAATCGTACTGACGCATTTGTCCTATGGTGTTTTATACTATAGGTTCAGAACCACGCGCTCTAGAGTATCAATAGTATTCTAGTTTCAATAGTTAGAGTCAGCAGTAAGTCCTTATAATTCGAGAATGTTATTAATTTTGATTTCATTCCTTCAGTACTCAGTTTATTTTAGCAGATGGGGTTAGTTGGGGACTATCCCATCAACTACTTATTCAGACAGTTCAGTTTTAGAGGATTCCAGACTATAGCTTGTTCAGATAGTTATTTTAATTATTTTGTATTTTTATACCATATTTTTAGTTAGTTATCAGTATTGAAACTTAAGGCCTTTCAGTTCATGTTTTCGTATTTTTGAATTTACCATTATTATTCAGGGCTTAGATATACATATCAGTCATGGGTTAACTTGTGGTCCCTCAGAATTACAAGCACCATATAGCATTCTAGGTACCAGATTTGGGGCGTTACAAAGTTGTAGTTAAGTTTTATAATTTCCAGCAAGTAAAGGTCAAACACTAGAGGCCTTGTGGCACATCGAAGGAGTTCATCATTACCACTTGTTGGTAGGAAGAGGTTAACATAGCTTTTGTGATAGCGTTTCCTCGTACGCATCATTAGTATGATTCTATATAGATAATTATAGATAGAATGACCAAATTATCCCATTTCTTTCAAGTTCATACTTCTTATTCAGTCGAGGACTACGTCGATCTCTATGTTATAGATTTTGTTATGGTGTATGGAGTTTCATTGTCTATCATTTCTGATAGAGGTACTTAGTTTACCTCTCATTTTTAGAGAGCTTTTTCAGAAGGGACCTTGTACCCAATTTTATCTCAGTATAGCTTTTCATCCCTAGACAGATGGCCAGGCAGAAAGTACCATTCAAGCCTAGAAGACATTTTAAGGGCGTGCGATATTGACTTTAAACGTAGTTGGGATGACTACTTACCTATGATTAAATTTTGCTACAATAATAGTTATCACTCGAGTATTTAGATGGCTCTATTTGAGGCCTTTTATAGGAGGAGATGTAGATCTCCTATTCGTTGGGTTAAAGCAGGTGAGGCTATATTTAAAAGGCTAGATTTAGATTTTGATAAGATGGAGAGAGTTCAATTAATTAGGCAGAGTCTTAAGACAACCAAAAGTAGTCAGGAGGAGAGATATTGAGTTTGAAGTTGGGTATATGGTTTACTTTAAAATATTGCCCATGAAGGGAGTAAGGAGATTCAGAAAGAAAGGTTAGCTTAATCCTCAATATGTTGGCCCTTATAGGATCCTGAGCCATTTCAGGAAGGTTGCTTATGAGCTTGAGTTTGCTGCAAATTTGGCATCAGTGCATCCAATGTTTCATGTTTCCCTCTTAAATAAGAGTATTGGTGATTCACCTGTGGTTATTCAGTTGGAGGATAAATAGCTAAAGGATAGACTTTTCTTTAAAAAAGTCTCAGCTGAGATGCTTAATCCTTAGATCCATTAACTAAAGACCAAAGAAGTTTCCTTGGTCAAAGTTCTTTGATGGAAACAGTCCGTTCAGGGAGGCACTTGGGAAGCAGAAGAAGATATTCGTACCAAGTACCCTCATCTTTTCTCTACAAATTCAACCTAAACTTAAAGTAAAAGTTTTCATTAGATTGTTTCTTCTCGTTTCTCAGTTCCAGAAATATAATCATTCTCATGTCATTGCATGCTTCTCGAATATTAGTTCACTTCATGTATTATGTTTCAGGTTCACTTATGTGTTCATGTTTTCAGTCATGCATGTTTAATATATCATCTCAGTTTCTTCAGTACTCTCAGCTAAATCAGTCTCATTAATGTTCCCAAGAGGGAGATATTATAATACCCTATATTATTCTCAGCTCAGTTTAGCTCCTAGTTGCATGAGTAAGGGGTTTAAAACCTGAAAATTTCTCTAAGTGTTGGGGAATTAATCATTTTTACTGCCTCTTTACTTAGAGGATTTTTAAATTGTTCTTCCCAGCCGAAAGAGGTTGGTTCTTGAGTTAATTCATTTTAGGGGTGTAAAAAGCATGTCTCGGAGAAGTTTTAGATTTTAGGATGAGGATTGGGTCATGTTTGGATTAGGATTTAAGTAGCTCAACGCGATAGCGCCGCATCGCGGTGCTAATGCCGATGGCACTCTTACCATTTTGCGATTAGAC
The DNA here is from genome assembly GCF_002878395.1 of Capsicum annuum. Taxonomy (NCBI): domain Eukaryota; kingdom Viridiplantae; phylum Streptophyta; class Magnoliopsida; order Solanales; family Solanaceae; genus Capsicum; species Capsicum annuum. Next base: position 139,508,503 of record NC_061115.1, on the reverse strand, counting down.
TTTAAATTGCAATACATGTATGAATTTAATTGGAAGGGGGCAATTATATATTCTCTCCTCAACCTGTATAATCAAATCACGAATTATAACACTAGTTAGGGCATTATTTGCCCATCTTCAACATGTTTTTCTCAAAACCAAACCCTCTCCTCCCCCAAGATCATCAAATTCCCTTACTTCCTTTTCCAAGAAAACCAAGAATTCAAGGTCCCCAATCCAAGAATATTCAAGAAAGCATCAAAATTGGTGTTTCTCTCTCCATATTAAGGGTTTAAGATATGTGTGATGTTCATCCATAGACTCTTTTCACCCATGGACTTCAAGAACCCTTTTTTATTATTAAATAATAAGTTTTTGCATGATTGTGTTGAACTATCTTCGTGAATAACTTGTTATTTAAATTTTTAAGTAAAGATTATAATTGTTTTCAAGTGGAATAGGTTATGGTATATTTTGAATGTTGTAGTTCCCATATCGTGTTCATGCGATTTAGGATAAACCCTTAATATTTAGTTTTTGTCATGTAATTATGCTACCTCACCATGTTTAACAGCATCCCCATGTTAATGTCTTAATCTCCATGTGTTTGATGAATTGCCAAAGTGATGGATTTTGATTAATGATTCCATATTATGTTTTTCAACTATTGCATATGTCCTTATTATTATTTCCTTTCTGTACAGGAGAGTTATGAACACTAGATACCTAGTTGCTTACATAATTTCAACATCTTCAAAATGATTTTAGACAAACCAAGATCATTGTCATTTAGTTAATGCATTATGATCAGATGTTTGCTCAGTTAACCTTAGTTTAGTATGGTAAATAGTATCATTCATTTAGAGTTGGTTCAGCACTGACCGAAACCAGGGATGTGGGAATTCCTACCAGTTTAGGGTTTGACCATTAGTTACAATCCCTGAGTTGTAGAACTACATGGACAGTGTAGGTTTGAGATGTCTTTATGCCAGTTTAGGGTTGACGCATATCACATGAATTTCGTGACAGTATAGGGTGACTCTTTTGTCCACTGAGACACGAGTTTAGTGGATCCCCAAAGCAAGTGTTAGTACATATGGCACGGTACAAATACCCTTCCAACTAGAGTTATAGGTTAGACCCTAATTATCTTAGTTTGGAGTATGTCGGTTTGATGATACCTTTCACAATCTCAGTACAGTATTCACTGTAATCGTCGTTTAAGTTTGCTTGACCAAACAACACATAGTACCAGTTATTCAGTTATCAGATTTCAGTATTTCAGTTTATAGACTATTTCAGAAATGTATTTACATGCTTAGTTTTTCATTCTTAGACATTTTAGTTTTCATGCATCATTGTTTAGATATCTCATGTTAGTCAGTTATTCCATATCTCATGTGTATAGTAACCCATATATATTAGCCTAAACTCATCTCTTATACCAGTACATTCAAAGTACTGACCGCATACACTTCTTCGCACTATGATGTCTTATATAGTAGGTTCAAAACTCTCTATTTCCCGACCATACTTAGCCAATCAAGCTCTTCAGCAGTAACAACAATGGTGAGTCCTCATCTATCGAGGACTTGTTATGTTTATTCAGTTATTTCTGCATTTCTTTTTAGTTGTTCAGTTGAAGTTAGTTGGGTCCTGTACTATAAACTCCATAGTCAGTTTAGAGGCTTTCAAATATTTAGGCAGTTAGATAGGCAACTAGTCAGTTTATTGGTCATATCATTTATGTTTAAGTATTTTTATTAGATGTTCAGACTTGTGATTTGATTGTATCTTTTGTATTTAGATCTTATGGCTTTCTTAGTTGTTTTTCGCATATGTCCCTTTTACTATTTTACTCAGTGCTCACAACAGATACTAGCTAATGGGCTAGCTTATGGTCACTTGTGATCGTAATACCTTCGCGCGACTAGGGGGTAGCCTCGGGTCTAGACACAAGTTAACAATCCATAAGCACTCACTACCATACATATATATATATAAATATAAATATAATATAATCCATGCCGAGAAAGGGAACTGGATTTAGCATGCCTTTAAAACATTTAAACTGAGTATGTGTAGCATAACCATGATAATCAAACAACGGGATTTATTGGTCCAGTGTAACTCCGTTAATGGGGCCCGATACATGTTGCCGCAAGTATCAAAGATGACATATGAGTAGGGGATTCTTGAGTACCTTTCTCTCTCTATGATACATATGCATAAAATACTTCGGAGATTCCTGTGTAGCCCTTAAGTATCATACATGAGGTCGTCATACCTATCCTCATGTCGGCAAACTTGAGTTTCCTGCCTTCGTCCCTTAGACGCTGACCTTCACAGTTAGCTAACACACCCAACCCTTAT